>NC_081355.1:85308923-85608923 GCF_030684315.1 Stegostoma tigrinum | reverse complement strand
TAGTGGTGTACCGCAAGGGTCGGTGTTGGGTCCACTGCTGTTTGTCATTTTTATAAATGACCTGGATGAGGGCGTAGAAGGATGGGTTAGTAAATTTGCAGACGACACTAAGATCAGTGGAGTTGTGGATAGTGACGAAGGATGCTGTAGGTTGCAGAGAAACATAGATAAGTTGCAGAGCTGGGCTGAGAGGTGGCAAATGGAGTTTAATGCAGACAACTGTGAGGTGATGCACTATGGTAGGAGTAACCGGAAGGCAAAGTACAGGGCTAATGGTAAGATTCTGAGCAGTGCAGATGAGCAGAGAGATCTCGGTGTCCATGTACACAGATCCTTGAAAGTTGCCACCCAGGTTGACAGGGCTGTTAAGAAGGCATACAGTGTTTTAGCTTTTATTAATAGAGGGATCGAGTTCCGGAACCAAGAGGTTATGCTGCAGCTGTACAAAACTCTGGTGCGGCTGCACTTGGAGTATTGTGTACAGTTCTGGTCACCGCATTATAAGAAGGACGTGGAAGCTTTGGAAAGGGTGCAGAGGAGATTTACTAGGATGTTGCCTGGTATGGAGGGAAGGTCTTACGAGGAAAGGCTGAGGGATTTGAGGCTGTTTTCATTAGGGAGAAGAAGGTTGAGAGGTGACTTAATTGAAACATATAAAATAATCAGAGGGTTAGATAGGGTGGATAGGGAGAGCCTTTTTCCTAGGATGGTGACGGCGAGCACGAGGGGGCACAGCTTTAAATTGAGGGGTGAAAGATATAGGACAGATGTCAGAGGTAGTTTCTTTACTCAGAGAGTAGTAAGGGAATGGAAGCTTTGCCTGCAACAGTAGTAGATTCGCTAACTTTAGGTACATTTAAGTCATCATTGGACAAGCATATGGACGTACATGGAATAGTGTAGGTTAGATGAGCTTGAGATCGGTATGACAGGTCGGCACAACATCGAGGGCCGAAGGGCCTGTACTGTGCTGTAATGTTCTATGTTCTATGTTCTATGTTATTTGGTGCCTCTCTGGCATTTGCAACAGTCTCCATGGATCTACAATGTGTGCCAATTATAAATGAATTAATTGAACAACTTTATTGTCTCAATAGGCCAATTGTTTTTGTTTAAGTTGGCTGAACTCAATTCTGAGGCAATAAGTATCTCAGACATTTGACTATTTGCACGCCAAACAGCGAAAGCAGCAAGTGATAGACAGAGCTAAGTGATCTCACAACCAACACATCAGCTCTAAGCTTTGCAGTCCTGCCACATCTAGTCATGAATGGTGGTGGACGATTAAACAACTTACTGGACGAGGAGGCTCTACAAATATCCCCATGCTCAATGATGGAAGAGCCCAGCACATCAGTGCAAAAGATAAGGCTGAAGCATTTGCAGCAATCTTCAGCCAGAACTGCTGAGTGGGTGATCCAACTTGGTCTACTTCAGTGGTCCCCATCGTTACAGATACCAGTCTTCAGCCAATTCGATTCACTCCACGTGATATCAAGAAACAGTTAGAAACATTGGATACTGCTAAGGGTGCCGGCCCTGAAAACATTCTAGCAATAGTACTGAAGACTTGTGCTCCAGAATTTGCCCGTCCCCTAAGCAAACTGTTTCAGTACAGTTACAACACTGATATCTACCCGACAATGTGGGAAACTGCCCAAGTATGTCTTGTACACAAAAAGCAGGACCAATTCAACCTGGCCAGTTATTGCCGTATCAGTCTACTTTTGGTCATCAGCAAAGTGGTGGAAGGTGTCATTAACAGTACCATCAAGCAGTACCTGCTCAGGAATAACCTGCTCAGTGACACCCATTTTGTCTTCCATTTGAGCTACTCAGCTCCTGATATTATTACAGCCATGGTCCAAATATGGGCAAAAGAGCTGAATTCTAGATGTGAGGTGAAAGTGACAGTCCTTGTACTAAGGCTGCGTTTGACTGAGTGTGATATCAACGAGCCCCAGCAAACCTGGAACCAATGGGTATCGGGGGTAAACTCTCCACTGGTTGAATTCATAACTGACACATAGGAAAATGGCCATGGTTATTGGAGATCAATCATCTTAGCTCCGGGACATCTCCGGAAGACTTCCTTAGGGTCGAATCCTAGGCCCAACCATCTTCAGCTGCTTGATCAATGACCTTCCCTCCATCATGAGGTCAGAAATGGGGATGTTCGCTGATGATTGCACAATGTTCAGCACCATTTGTGTCTCCTCAGATACTGAAGCAGTCCATGTTCACGTGCAACAAGATCTGGACAATATCCAGGCTTGGGCTGACAAGTGGCAAGTGACATTCGTGCCACACAAATGCCTGGCTATGACCATCACTAATAAGACACACAATCTAACTACTACCCCTTGACATTCAATGGTCTTACTATCACTGAATTCCCTACTTCAACATCCTGGGGGTTATCATTGACCAGAAACTCAACTGGACTCACCACATAAACACGGTGGCTGCAAGAGCAGGCCAGAACCTAGGAATACTGCAGCGAGTAACTCACCTCCTGACTCCGCAAAGGCTGTATGCCATGTACAAGGCACAAATCAGGAGTGCGATGGAATACTCCCCACTTGCCTGCAGCCCCAATAACACTCAAGAAGCTTGACACCATCCAGGACAAAGCAGCCCAGATGATTGGCATTACATCTATAAGCTTTCACTCTCTTCACCACCAATGCTTGGTATCACCAGTGTGTACTACCTACAACATGCACTGCAGCAAATCACCAAAGATCTTCTGATAGCACTTTCAAAACCCACGATCACTCCCATCTAGAAGGACAAGGTCTGCAGACATACCACCACTTCCAAGTTCCTGTCCAAGTCACTCAGCATCCTGACTTGGAAATATATCACTATCCCTTCACTATTGCTGGAACAAAATCCTAAAATTACCTCCCTAATAGCGTTGTCATAGCAGGAGTCTTGCAGCAGTTCAAGAAGGCAGCTCACTACCACCTTCTCAAGGGCAACTAGGGACGGGCAAGCAATGCTGGCCAACTATCGACACCCACAACCCACAAATGAATAGAGAAAGAAAACACAAGCAAACATGAATCCATCAATCAGAGAAACAAAAAATAATGACAAATATGTAACACTCAGCAATTAGTTTTTGAGTTGTGGTGTTAATAATATTCTCATTTTTCTTGTCCTCAATAGAGTTGTGTCAAAGTACACTGTTCCTACATTAGAATTAGCAACGTCAATCTTGCAAGGTATTTACTATAATATGGTTATACAACTATTACTTGCTCAGTATTTTTTCACTTGAAATATCCTATTTCATATATCTGAGAATTTGGTGTCTAAGGATATTGCTGACTACAACGCCTGGGACCAGATTTGTGAGACTGATGATAGAGCAGGTGAATTGGTAGAAAATTTCATGCAATCATCCACTTAGCAGCATTTCACTTTTTAGAACGATATTTGATAAAGTGATAAAGTACAGCTACAAGGGTACTAAAGATACTAAAACTAAAGCAAAACACTGTGGATGCTGAAGCCCTGAAGTAAAAACAGAAAGTGCTGGAGGAACTCAGCAGATTTAGCTCCATCTGTGGAGAGAGACTGAGTGTAAATGTTTTGAATTCAATGTGGCTCTTCTTGAATTGAGATATATTGGTCTAGATCTTCTGACAGGATGACAGGGTTGCTGCAGTTGATGTAGTTGCATGCAGTGTGTAGACTGTTTATCAAGGCCACTATATGGTGCATAAATTGCTATAAGATGATGGTGAGGTGGGAGGATCTGAAGGAGCAGTGCTTTAAATGAATTTGGGAAAACTTTCCAAACACAATTTTTTGCGGTTCCTTAACCTGATGTTGACGTGTTGATTCATGATCCATCTTCTGGCTGACTTTCATCTTCAGTCTCCACCCTCCCTGCTCATGAAGTTCCAACTTTTTTTTATGATCTCTTTTCGCATATTTGAAGGGTTCGCTTCATGGAAACCTGTTTGAATGTCACCTGGACCTCTCTATTTTCATCTCTGGCAACCACTTAGAAACCGATATCCATTTCAAGCCCGCTGACACCCACAGCTACAAAGAATACACCTCCTCCCACCCACCTTCCTGCAAAAACGCCATCCCCTGTTCCCAATTCCTTCGCCTTCGCCGCATCTGCTCCCAGGATGAGGCATTCTACTCCCAAACATCTCAAATGTCCTCGTCTTTCAAGGGCCACGACTTTCCCCCCTCAGTGGTTGAGAAGACCCTCGACCATGTCTCCCGCA
Organism: Stegostoma tigrinum; assembly: GCF_030684315.1. Classification (NCBI taxonomy): domain Eukaryota; kingdom Metazoa; phylum Chordata; class Chondrichthyes; order Orectolobiformes; family Stegostomatidae; genus Stegostoma; species Stegostoma tigrinum. Next base: position 85,604,670 of record NC_081355.1, on the reverse strand, counting down.
TTTCCTGAAACTCATCCCTCACACCTCGTCCCTGCAATAACAACCAAAATCCCCGTCATCCTCACGTACCACTCCACCAACATCTAGATCCAACGCATCATCCTCCAACACTTCTGCCATCTGCAATCCGACCCCACCAAAGACACTTTTCCCTCCCAACCCTTATGTGGTTTCCGGAGGGACCACTCTCTCCCTTGTCCACTCCACAGTCCGCCACAAACCCCACCACACCTGGCTTTTTTCCCTACAACCGCAGGAAGTGCTACACCTGCCCCTACACCTCCCCCTTCACCCTCATCCCAGGCCCCAAGAAGACTTTTCTCATCACACAGGTGTTCGCCTGCACATCTGCCAATGAGGTATACTGCATCCACTGTACCCGTTGTGGCCTCCTCTACATCGGGGAAACCAAGCAGAGGCTCGGGGACCACTTTGCAGAACACCTCCGCTCAGTTCGCAATAAACAACTGCACCTCTCAGTCACGAACCATTGCAACTCCCCCTTGCATTACGCAGATGACATGTCTATCCTGGGCCACCTGCAGTGCCACAACGATGCCACCCGAAGGTTGCAGGAACAGCAACTCATATTCCGCTTGGGAACCCTGAAGCCCAATGGTATCAATGTGGATTTCACAAGCTTCAAAATCTCCCCTCCCCCTACTGCAACCCAAAACCAGCCCACCTGGTCCCCGCCTCCCTAACCTGTCCTTCCTGCCACCTATCCACTCCGCCCACCTCAAGTCCCACACCCATCTCCTACCTACTAGCCTCATCGTGCCCCCTTGACGTGTCCATCCTTCCTAGAGTGACCTATCCCCTCCCTACCTCCCCACCTACACTCACCTTTACTCGCTCCATCCACTCCTCGTTGACCTGTCTGTCTCCTCTCCACCTATCCTCTCCTCTATCCAACTTCTATCTGCCTCCCCCTCTCTCCCTGTTTATTTCAGAACCCTCTCCCCCTCCCCCATTTCTGAAGAAGGGTGTAGGCCCAAACTGTTAGCATTCCTGCTCCTCTGATGCTGCTTGGCCTGCTGTGTTCATCCAGCTCTACACCTTGTCATTTCTGAATGTCATGCATGTTGTATTATTTTTGGCTCTTTTCAGAAAATGGCAAGGATTACATGATGGCAGTTTCAACACGGATTTGCATTTCATAGAATTCCTGACAGTATGGGATCAGGCTTTTCAGCCTATTGAGCCCATACCGCTCCTCCAAACAGGATCCCATTCAGACCCTTTCTCCCCCCCGCCCCCATTCCTGTAACCCTGCATTTCCCAAGGCTAATCAGCCTGACCAGCACATCTCTGCACACTGGGCCATTTAGGCTGGCCAATCCACCTAACCTGTACATCTTTGGACTGTGTGAGGAAACCAGAGAACCTGGAGGAAACCCATACAGACATGGGGAGAATGTACAAATTCCACAAAGACAGTTACCCAAAGCAGGAATTGAACCTGGGTCACTAATGAGGCAGCAGTGCTAACCACTGAGCCATCCTGCCACCCCTTTGTTGAAGTGTACTGCAGATCTCATTTAGCTCTTGATGATAGCAGAGGCATTTATTCCAGAGTTGAGAGGGTTGAATTATGAGGAGAGACTGAGTAGACTGGGATTATACTCATTGGAATTCAGAAGAATGAGGGGAGATCTTATAGAAACATGTAAGATTATGAAGGGAATAGATAAGGTGGAGGCAGAGAGGTTGCTTCCGTTAGCAGGTGAAACTAGGACTAGAGGGCATAACCTCAAAATAAAGGAAAGCAGATGTAGGACTGCAGTCAGGAGGAACTTCTTCACCCAAAGGGTTGTGAATCTGTGGAATTCCCTGCGCAGTGAAGCAGTTGAAGCTACCTTGCTGAATGTTTTTGAGGCAAGGCGAGTAAGTGGAGCTAAGTCTCAAAAAGATCGGCCATGATCTTATGAAATGGCAGGGCAAGCTCTTGGGGCCAGATGGCCTACTCCTGCTCCTTGTTCTTATGTAATACATTTGCAACATGCCAGTGCATTAAAACAATTTAAAAAATCATGGTCTCAATCACACAGGTTTTGTGATTCTTTCATTCCTTTTCTATCCGTTAGGATTAGATTCATCCTGTACCCAACAGGTATTTCTCCAGGATTTCTCTGTACTTCCTGCCCAACCAGATGCACCAACTTGTTACTTTGTACATCCTGACTGTCCATCTCTTCCTCTCTGTCAAATTCAGATTGAAGCACCTTATCACCCCTCCAGACTTTTCCCCAGGGCAGGGTTGACTGCCATGAGGGGTCATAGTTTTAAGGTGTTAGGAGGAAGGTATAGAGGAGACATCAGAGGGAGGTTCTTCACCCAGAGAGTTGTGAGCGCATGGAATAGTTTACCAGTGGTAGTCGTGGAAGTGGAGTCATTAGTGACATTTAAGCGACTGCTGGACATGCACATGGACAGCAGTGAATTGATGGGAATGTAGGTTAGGTTATTTTTGGATAAGGATTATTCCATGGCACAACATCGTGGGCCGAAGGGCCTGTACTGTGCTGTACTTTTCTATGTTCTATGTTCTATGTTCATGTCTGTAACAGTTTTCTCCCCCCACAACCCCACAAACTCAAAGGCATTCAGATGCAAGGCAGTGATCAAAAATGATGGTGGAAGCACAGCTTCTGATGATCAAGCAGGCCTGCGTGGGACTGACAGCAACAGTTCACCATTAGAAACATAGAAATTCGGAGTAGGAGGAAGTGATTCAGTCTTTTTGCCTACTCTGCTATTCAATATGACCATGGCTAATCATCCAATTCAGTAGCCTGCTCATGTTTTAGCCCCTTCCCCTTTATATCTTTGGAATTTAAAAGGAAAATTCAACCCCTTTGTAGAATATCCACAGCCTCATTGACTATCTAATCATAGACAAAGCTCATAGAAGATACTAGCAGGAGTAGACCCTGCAATTCCTCAATCTTGCTCCACCGTTCAATATGATCTTGGCTGATTATCAAGGTCAATACCATAATCCCACCCTCGTCACCACCCTCGCCCCCCCCCCCCCCCCCATCCCTTGATTCCTTTAGGGAGAAGAGCTGTATCTACCTCCTTCTTGAAAGCAAATAATGTTTTAGCCCTAATCACTTTCTGAGGTAATGAATTCCAGCGCAAGAACATCTTAAATGGGAGATCTCTTATTTTGAAACTGTGCTCCCTCCTTCTGGTTTCCCCATGAGGGAAATATTTTCTCAGCACTTAATCTATCAAGCCACCCAATTCCCCAGCTATCCAATGTGTCAATAACATAACCACTCATTTTCCTACATTCTAATAAGTACAGACCTAACCCGTTCAAACTTTACTAATTTCCACACCTTTCTGAAAAAGACAGACCCTTATCCCACCTATCAAACAAGATCGTCTTTTCTAGAACTACCTATTCTTCCCTGACTAACGTGACCAAAAGTTAATGCAATGCTTTATGTGCAGGTGTATTGATGCATTTTACAGTGGCAGCAAGGCATCTCTACCTTTATACTACACCTGCTCCCTCTCCTCCTGTCCCAGTAAAGGCTATTATTCTATTTACAGTCCTAATTATTGACCATACCCACAGGCAAGCCTTTTGTGATTCATTTAAGAAGAAAGCAGATCCCTCTGTAGTACATGAGATAACACAGTGTGGAGCTGGAGGACACAGCAAGACAGGTAGCATCAGAGGAGCAGGAAAGCTACTGTTTTAGGTCAGGACCTTTCTTCAGAAAATCTCTGTAATATAGTTTTGTGTAATCTCTCTCTATTCACTCATGCTTTGTTACCCAGCCTAAAATCAGACACCACTGTTAGTTCAAACTTGCATTTCTTTCTATTCATCTTTGTCTGCTCAATTTGCTTTTTCTGATGCAACCAGTTCTTTCTCCATCCTTGCCCCTTTAACTTGTCTGTCTCCTCTCCACCTATCTTCTCCTCTTTCCATCTTCGATCCACCTCCCCCTCTCTCCCTATTTATTTCAGAACCCTCTTCCCCTCCCCCATTTCTGATGAAGGGTCTAGGCCCAAAACATCAGCTTTCCTGCTTGCAAACCATGAAACTAATCTGATTTACATCAAATATGTAGTTCTTGGTATGTCATGACAGCTATTATTCTCATCCACAGGATATCACTGGAGAAATTCCTCAGGATAGTGTTCTGGCCTAACCATGTTCTGCTTTTACATCAATGACTATCCCTTCAACATTAAATTACATGTGAAATTGTTCACTGATCGTTGCGCTCTGTTCAGTTCACTCACAACTCCTGGATATTTTGGACAACATTCCAAATTTTGCTTATAAATAGTATAGATTATTCATATCACACAAACTGTAAGCAATGATCATTTCCAACAGGCGACAATCTAACTATCTTCCTTTGACTTCAATGACAGTGCAGACAGTGGATCCCCAACACTAACATCCTGGGGTTAACATTAACTGGGCCTAAATAAAAACCAAAAGAGTTGCTGATGCTGTCAATTAGGAATGAAAACAGAAGTTGTTGGAAAAGCTCAGCAGGCCTGGCAGCATCTGTGAAGACAAAATCAGAGTTAATGTTTGGGGTCTGGTAACCCTTCCTCAGTTCTGTGAGAGGTTGGATGTTTTATCGTGAATACCTTGTTTCCCAATTCCCTAGAGCTTGTCTACCACATTCAAGGCACAAGTCAGGAATGTGAGCTCAGTTCCAATAACATTGAAGAACACTACCCAGGACAAAGCAACCCACCTACTCAGTGTTCCATCCACTTCCTTGATCATTCACTCCCTCTGCCAACAGTGCACAACAGTTGGCTGTCCTTAAACAACATCTCTGAAACAGATGACCTCTGTCCCACAGACCCAGGGCAGCAAAAGCATGGAAAAACCAATATCTCCGAATTCCCTTTCAAGTCATACATCATTCTGACTTGGAAGTAGATCACTGTTCCTTTATTGTTGCTTTAATGTGTTGGAAATTACATTATACCTTTTTGTCTACCGAAGAGACAAAGAGGTGCTCTAGAGGAGAATGATAAAATCTATATTCTAACATCACATGCAGTTCTGATTCTGAATGTATCTTACTGAATATGACTGATTCTTCCTGAGAACTTCAAAATGGCGATGAAGAGGGTGAAAAATATTGAAACAATTGTTTCAGATATGAAATTTTTGAAAAGCATCTACTTTCCAAACAAAGTATTTTAAGGTGGAATTATTTAGAACATACTAAGACTAATGCATGTTGTTAGACAGATGGCACTCCAGCTTCCTGATTAGCAACAGGAAGTCCTGTATGATCACACACACACACACACACACACACACACACAGATCTTGCCACAACAACCATCTAATCAAATAAAATTAATCTCTGAACATTGCAAAAGAAGTTTTTAATGAAAATAGTCCTAGATTCAAGATCATGCATTTTCTGCATTGCTGATTAAGACTGTGTTAATTATGTCCAATCTATCATGCTCTGACATGGACTGGCGATCATTTGTATTCCTACATTAGAAAAAGCAACTGCAATCTTTCAAAGTTATGATGGCAAGATTTGCAATCTCAGATGACTATGTGTTAACAAGGAAGAATTAAAGGCACTCTATTGAAATGCATCCAGCATTCTTCCAAAGTAGGTGATCTAACAGCATAATTAGAAGTAGGTGAGAATAATATAATTGGCATTAAAGGGAAGTGACTGCAGAGTGACAAAGGTTTTGAGCTGAATATTCAAAAATATTCTGAATTTTGGAAGAAGACGCAAAAAGGAAAAGAAGGTCATGTAGAGCTGATAACAAGGGTATTAGTAAGAGTGGATATAGATTGAAAGAAAAACAATGGTATAGAAAGTGTTTGGTGGAACTAAGAAAAAACAAGGGACAGCAAAAGATTTTAGGAGTTGTTTAAGGACCACAAAATAATATTGGCAATGTAGGATGAGCATACAATAATTTTGAAAATTAGAGGTGCATGTATAGAATCATTGAATCCCTATAGTGTGAAAACAGGCCATTTGGTCCATCGAGACTACACTGATCCCCGAAAAGCATCCCACTCAGACTCACCACTTTACCCTATCACTATAACCCTGTATCTCCCATGGCTAATCCATCTAATTTATACATCCCTGGACACTATAGATAATTCAGCATGACCAATCTACCTAAGCTGCACCTAAATCATGACCATAGAATCCCTACAGTTGTAGAATGAGGCCCTTCAGCCCAACAAGTCCACACTAACCCTCAGTGCATCCCACCAATTCCCTACTCATCACTGAACACTATGGTAAATTAAGAAAGGCCAATCCACCTAAACTGAGCACCTTTGGACTGTGGTAGGAAACCAGAGCACCTGGAGGAAACCTATACAGACACGGGGAGAATATGCAAACTCCACACAGGTAGTCACCCGAAGATGGAATCAAAATTGGGTTCCTGGCTCTGTGAGGTAGCTGTGCCAACCATTGAGTCACTGTATCACCCCCTGAATAACGATAATGTACTAATCATCGGTGACTTCAGTCAACATACAACCTAGATATATTGATAGTATGGCAATAGTGTGGAGAATGAATTTCTGGATGGTGTGTAAGATGGTTTTCTAGAGTCCAATACTGAGGAACAAATTAAGAAACAGACTATTTTAGATTTATTGTTACACAGTGAGAAAATGAATAATTAATAATCTCGCTGTAAAACAACGTTTTAGGAACAGTGACCATGACATGTTAGAGTTATACATTAAGTTTGAAAATGACATAGTTCAATTTGAAACTAAGATTTTGTTATGAAGTACGGGTTGAACAACTCCCCACTGAGAACTAGAGCCAAAAATACCCAAAGAGGAGCACCTCACCCTGTAATCTCTAAAAGGAATGTGAAAAGTGGTGTAACAAAGTGTGGAGCTGGATGAACACAGCAGGCCAAGCCGCATCTTAGGAGCACAAAAGCTGATGTTTCGGGCCTAGTCCCTTCATCAGAAAAGGGGGATGGGGAGAGGGTTCTGAAATAAATAGGGAGAGAGAGGGAGGTGGATTGAAGATGGATAGAAAAGAAGATAGGTGGGGCAGAGAGTATAGATGGGGAGGTAGGGAGGGGATAGTTCAGTCCGGGGAGGACGGACAGGTCAAGGGGGCGGAATGAGGTTAGTAGGTAAGAGATGGGGGCGGGGCTTGAGGTGGGAGGCGGGGATAGGTGAGAGGAAGAACAGGTTAGGGAGGCGGGGATGAGCTGGCCTGGATTTGGAATGTTATGGGGGTGAAGGGAGATTTTGAAGCTTGTGAAATCCACATTGATAACATTGGGCTGCAGCATTCCCAAGCGGAATATGAGTTGCTGTTCCTGCAACCTTCGGGTGGCATCATTGTGGTACTGCAGGAGGCTCAGGATGGACATGTCGTGTGCAGAATGCGAGGGGGACTTGCAATGGTTCACGACTGGGAGGTGCAGTTGTTTATTGCGAACCGAGCAGAGGTGTTCTGCAAAGCGGTCCCCAAGCCTCCGCTTGGTTTCCCCAATGTAGAGGAAGTCACAATGGGTACAGCAGATGCAGTATACCACATTGGCAGATGTGCAGGTGAACATCTGCTTGATGTGGAAAGTCATCTTGGGGCCTGTGATGGCGGCAAGGGAGGAGGTGTGGGGGCAAGTGTAGCACTTCCTGCGGTTGCAGGGGAAGGTGCCGGGTGTGGTGGGGTTGGAGGGGAGTGTGGAGCGGACAAGGGAGTCGTGGAGAGAATGGTCTCTCCAGAAGGCAGACAAGGGTGGGCTTGGAAAAATGTCTTTGGTGGTGGGGTCGGATTGCAGATGGCGGAAGTGTCGGAGGATGATGCGTTGTATCCGGAGGTTGGTGGGGTGGTATGTGAGAACGAGGAGGATCCTCTGGGGGCGGTGGTGGCGGGGACGGGGTGTGAGGGATGAGTTGCGGGAAATGCGGGAGACTTGGTCGAGGGCGTTCTGGACCACTGCAGGAGGGAAGTTGTGGTCCTTGAAGAACGAGGACACCTGAGATGTACGGGAGTGGAATGCTTCATTCTGGGAGCAGATGCGGCAGAGGCAAAGGAATTGGGAATAGTGGATGTAATTTTTGCAGGAAGGTAGGTGGCAGGAGGTGTATTCCAGTTAGCTGTGGGAGTCTGTGGGCTTGAAACGGATATCGGTTCCTCAGTGTTTGCCGGAGATGGAGACAGAGAGGTCCAGGAAGGGGAGGGGTGTGTTAGAGATAGTCCAGGTGAACTTCAGTTTGGGGTGGAAGTTGTTGGTGAAGTGGATGAACTGTTCAAGCTCCTCGTGGGAGCACGAAGCGGCACCGATACAGTCATCAATGTAACGGGGGAAGAGGTGGGGTTTGGGGCCAGTGTAGGTGCGGAAGAGGGACTGTTTCACGTAACCTACAAAGAGACAGTCATAGCTGGGGCCCATGTGGGTGCCCGTGGCCACCCCCTTTGTCTGTAGGGAGTGGGAGGAATCGAAAGAGAAGTTGTTGAGGGTGAGGACAAGTTAAAGTGATATAACCTGCTTTTCAGCATCTCCTTGTAGTTAAATAAAATAAATTCCTGACACTCACTTTAAAATCAACAAGTGACAACTTATTTATCTAACTTTAGCAGTGAACAAATTAACTAAACTATTAACAAACTGAATAATCCCCTTCTAACTACTAACTATTCCCAATTAAAGCAAGATTCCAATGGAATGTTGTTCCAATAAATACAAGTCTTACTTATAGATAAAAAAAATTTAGTCTCTTAAAATTCTAGCCAGGTTATGTGTCTTCTGGAATGTTCTGCGCCTTCTCTGTCAATCCTTCTGTCAAGAATATGAATTAGTTGTGCCATTGGTACTGTTGTTGTTTAGATGGGTTTTCTCTGAGAGACAGAGGATGCTGTGAAAGCCAACAATTCTCTCTGGAGAGCTGAGGACTGCTAGATCTAGTGGAAGGCAGTTAGCCCTGGCATTTTCTGCAACCACCGCCTTGTTTTATACCATTGATAACATATCAATATTTCTTACATTAGGATTGGTCCTATGTTGTCAAAGCCATCATATTTAAATTTAAGTGGCTTTTGATATCTAAGTGCCTGGTTCAAATTGCTTCACTAAATTCAAAAGCTTGTCATCTTGATAAAAGCTGCTGCTGGACCTGCTACTTATACGGGCTTTTGATAAAAATATTTCAATTTGAGTGCTGTCTGTGCACTTATAAACTTTCAAGCTGCTGGTCACAGATATTCATTTTAAATCTCTTAAGCATAGAAAAAGCCCCTCATCTTTTAAAGGGACCATGCAATGCTACAATGCTTTCCCCTTATCATTTTACAAACCCCAAATTTGAATGTCCTGCCTCTCAATCCACAGGTATTCTACCCAACTTTGCAACAATCTAAACAACTAGAACAGTGAAGATATGAGAGGCAAGTTGGCTGCGGTTTACTGGGAAAATATATGTAAAAGGTATGCTGTTAGACACAAAATTACTGGGTTATTCAAGAAATAATATGCAGTTTACAACAAAAGCACATTTCTTTAAGTCATAAAAAGGAAAAGTGGATCAACCATGGTTAATGAAGAAAGTCAAAGACTGTATCACATTAAGGGACAAGGTTTCTAAAGTTGCCCAAAAAGTAGCAAGCTGAAGATTTGGAGCATTTTAGAATTCAGCAAATCATAAGAAACTAATAAGGAAAGGGAGAATTGAATATGGAAGTAACATATCAAGAATTGTTTTGAAAGACTAGTAAAGCTTTGATGGATATAAAAAGGAAATGATAAACAAAGACAAAAGTGGTTCTGTTATAGGCAGAGATAGGAAAATTTACAAGGAGAAAGCTGGAAAAACAGAAGCCAAACAATTGCAATCTGTCTGCCTTCATAGAGGAAGTTACAAGAAATTGCCCAGAAATAACAGAGCTGCAAAGAGCTAATGAGAAGACAAACTGAGATAATTTAGTATCAGAAACAAAGCAGTACTAGACAAAGTGATGGAATTGAAAATTTTACAATCTCCAAAATGCAGTGACCTATAACCAGAAAGAGATTGAGATATTGGATGTATTGGTGACTATCTTTCAAAACTCTATATGTTCTGGAACAGATTTGATGGTTGCAAGTATAACCCCATTTTTTGACAAATAAGGCACAAAGAAAACACGAAACTGTTAGGCTAAAGTGAGTAGTAAGGAAAATGTGAAAACCTATGATAAAGGCTGTGATAACTGGACTTGTAGAAAGTAACGAACTTGAGTGACAGTCAATATGGATTTAAGAAAAGAAAATTATTTTTGACGAATCCATTGGATATTTTTAAGAATATTACTGTCAGAGTGAATAAGGAATATCCAGTATATGTGGTATATTTGGATTTTGAGAAAGCTTTTGATAAGGTCTCCCACAAGAGGTTAGAAACATTAGATCATATGGGATAGTGGGTAATATAGTGCATATTTTTGACAGCAGGATAGTATAAACTAGAAATGGATGGGTAATTCTCAAGTTGACAGGCTCTGAGTAGTAGGGTACCTCAAGAAACAATGCTTAGGCCCCAGCAGTTCACAACCTATTGTAAATTATTTGGATGTGCAGACCAAATATAATACAGACACAAAATAATGTGAGCTGTGAGAAGGTTACAAAGAGCTTTTGAGGTGATTTAGATAGGTTAAATGAATACATAAGAAACATGACTTTAGAATATAATGTTGATAAATGTAAAGTTGTCTATTTTGGTAAAAGGAACAGAGGAGTAGAATATTTGTTAAATAGTGAGAGATTGGGAAGAGCTGCTATCTAAAGGGGACCAAGAAGTCTTTCTTCATAAGTTATTAAAAGCTATCTTTCAGCTGTGGCAAGTAATTAGGAAAACAAATGTGCATTGTAATTATCAGAAGGAGTTTTGAGTACCGATCTAAAGATGCCATATTTCATTTGCATAGAATCTAGACAGACCATATCTAAGTACAGTATGCAGTTTTGGTTCCCCTGTCTGAAGAAGGATATATTCGCAATAGAAGGAGAGCAGAAAATTGATGTTGAAAATTGAAAATTGAGATTATGATACTGTTCTTTGAAAGGAGTCTGGATCTACAATCTCGAGAGTTTGGAAAAATGACATATGATGTCACTGAAGAGAGGTGTATTAGAGCTCTAAGTGACAGATGCAGCAACCCATTGGCTAGGCATTTAAGAAATAGGAATCATCAATTCATTCATCCTTTAAACAGCTGAAGTCAGACAGAATATCATTGGAATGCCAGCCCATAATCAAATATTTGCTTCCTGTGCTCAGTGCAGTTTTATGCTCTTTAAAAATTGCCAGACGAAAATTAATCTATTGCTGTGTGAAGTTTTTGTTTTAAATCTCTGCTTTTGTTGGCTGCGCTCTGTTTGTTTCCTTAGTCTTAATGGTGCTTTTTGGTTCTGTCTTTCTCTGTCTCAACCTATTGCTTACTCCTTTCCTCCCTACCCCTTCCTCCCCAATCCCCACCCCATCCCCGTCTTTACTACGTATATTACCTCTTCATAGCTACCATCAGTTCTGAAGAAGGGTCACTGAACCTGGAACTTTAACTCTGCTTTCTCTCCACAGATACTGCCAAAACTGTTGAGTTTCTCCAGCAATTTCTATCTTCATTTCTGATTTCCAGCATTCACAGTTGTTTCCTTCTATTTTAGAGATAAAGTGGGAACAGGTGGGATTGGTATTTGACATGACTATTAGAATATAAAGTGTAAAGGAAATGCACTACAATTGTAATTGGCGATTTAATCTGCACATTGATGGTATAAATCAGACATGGAAGGCAAATTTGTATCAGGAATTGTTTCTTGGAGCAGTATGTTGCAGAGACTAACTATTAATCCACAGAAGTAAACCAAAACAAAAATAATCTCAAAAATTTCCAGAGATAATGGGAAGCGCAGATGCTGGAGAATCCAAGATAACAAAGTATGGGGCTGGATGAACACAGCAGACCAAGCAGCATCTTAGGAGCACAAACGTCAGCTTTTGCACTCCTAAGATGCTGCTTGGCCTGCTGCATTCATCAGCCCCACACCTCATTAATTTGCACCCCTTTTTGGCAATGTGATATGTACTGTCTGTTCCCAGGTAAAGATGCAAATTGACTGCAGTTTAATTCCTAATCTTTCCTTAATTCTGTGAAAGCGAATGATTAATTTACCTTCTATAGGAAGAAATGCAAATGTCCCAGAGACAGATTTTTAAGAAACATTTGATCCGTGCTCCTGAGAGCTTCCAATGACAGTTTATACCGTTGGCAAGCATTGCCCTCAGGAAATGGAAACTACGAACACTTTTAATCAGCTATCTGAACATTTAAATGTGTTGAAAAAGGTGGGTAGCATTTAGGTACTCAATTCTGCAGGTGAATAGTTGACAACACTTAACCAAACTTCACCAAGGTACAAAATGCTTATTAAACTGACTTGGACACCCAGTGCACTTCATGTGTTCCAGCAGGATGCATGTAATTGAATTCAATGGTGATGGTAAATGGCTAGAGCCATTTCCCTAAAAGAAGTGGCTGCTCAGGATAAGCATGCACAATGTAAACTGGCGAGATGATATGTAAGTATAAGTATATATATATGTATGTATGTTTTTACTATTTTCAATGAATAGGACTTTCTTGGGTTTATTATTTGTACATTGCCCTCTGTGAGACCTAGTGAGATCACTCTCTTTATCTTATTAAACTCACCTCATTAAGTATGTACTCTGTCCCTTTAACATCCCTCTCACTTGATTACTAGACCCATTTTACTATCTGCCATTCCTAGAACAGCTTGCCACTCAGTGGATAACTACCAAAAGACTGGCATCATCCCAACAACACTATCTTTAAATGGTTGCTTGCACCTGGATAGTGCTGGCATTCTGAAGGGCAGGTTTTTCGAAGAGTAGGGGAACAGGAGAAAATGATCCTGTGATTCTCTGACAGGTACCTGGAGGTCCTAATGGATTTTTTTTCACAAAGGAGGTATATCCTTTTCGTGGAGGACTGGCAGAGAAGGCCATACCACTTGGATTTAGTGGTCTCTGCAGTCCTGAAGAATGACCAGCAGTGTTGCAAGGAGATGAATGATCCACTCTGCTTCACCAGGCTAAATGCCAACGTCTTCTCTGTGTTATTTCACACTCACTCCCTCTTTGTTACCATGTCTACATCCCACATCTGGGTGCTCCGGTTTCCTCCCACAGTGCAAAGATGTGCAGTGTAGGTGGATTGGCCATGCTAAAATTGCCCTTAGTGCCTAGGGGATGTTTAGGTTAGGTGGGTTAGACATAGGAGAAATATTGGGGTAGGGGAATGTGTCTGGGTGGGAAGCTCTTCAGAGGTGTGGTGCGGACTTGTTAGGCCGAATAACCTGTTTCCACACTGTATGGATTCTATGATTCTTTGATAAAACATGCCTTATCTCTCTCAGTATTACGTGTCGTGTCTTCCCTCACTCATTCTCGTTCCCCCACAAAACCTCTAACTCTGCGTGGCATCTGCACTGCATAGGTCATAGAGTAATACAACATGGAAACAGGCCCTGCGGCCCAAATTATTCCATTCTGACCCTGGTGCCCACTCAGCTTGTTTCAATCGCGCGCATTTGGTTCATATTCCTCTCAACCCTTCTCATCCATGTACCTATCCAAATGTTTTTTAAATGTTGAACACTATTTTGAGGGATAACACGGTGTGAAACTGGATAAACACAGCAGGCCAAGCAGCATCAAAGGAGCAGGAAAGTTGAAATGTAAAATAATGAATCATCACAATGCCAGTATCTGGCTTGTATTGTGGGGGTGAACTGTAGCCTCTATTTGTTTTGCTTGTGTTCCATTTTGTTGGCTGAAGATAAAAGCCCTTGGGGTTGTCCAACTGCTTGCCTGTGGATGATGTTCTCCTACTCGACAATGACAGGCTGCAGGTCTCCAGTGGGCACTGGCAACAAAGTGATGGTGACTTGGGATGTAATTCAGGACAGGAAAACTGGGTGGCTTTATGGTTAAGGTAAGAGGATGAGGTTGTATGTGCGAGGGATGTCACCTATGTGTCATGAACAGCATAGCTCTGTGACTTCTGCACCAATACATTGTGGTGAGGAGTAACAGTGGATCAGGAATGCTTGTTTAGTTGCACAGTGGAGTTGTAAAAAATCACACGGGCACAAGAGATGCCAGTCTTTTGGCATATATCAGTTGAGCGATAAGTTGTTCCAGGAACGGCATGTAGTAAGATGGGGAAAGAATTGGATAAGAGGGGCATTGCAGGGGCGGGATTAGTAGTTAATGAGGTGAGTTTTGTAAGATACAGTGAGAAATCTTGCTAGACCTCACAGCAAGAAACCTACCAAAAAAACCCATTGTTACTGACTGTTAGCCAAAGACATGGAACATTGGTAAGATTCAGCCCACAGTTCAGAAGGAGTTTTAGCTGCCCTAAATGAGTTTACATTTTTACACCTTCATAGTGAAATTATTAAAATTCACTGCATGCTGATGCAATGTGGCACTAGGCACAGTGTAGCCTGGTAGGTAAGTGCTAGCATGTTCTGCTGTTCTAAACTTTTATTTCTGCAATGCAGAACATTCCGTTGTCTAAACCTTGTAACTAAAGAAGCTGTGCCTAGGTACTTCTGTATCTAAGTCAGTGTTGTAATTGGTGATGTATAAACTCTTCACTGTACTTGTTGAGTATATGTGACAACAACAGTGAGGCTATTCTTCTAATCCATGCTGCTACTATAAAATCGTGGAGCATAGCTCCCTTGCTCACACTGATGGAAAGCACTTTTCCAAGTCGGTAGCAAATCCTTGCCCCAAGCCATTTTATAATAGACAAGTTTCACAAAACTGAAGAAGCTAATAACTCAAATATTTTGGAAAGGTGCCACAAGATGCTGATGATTTCTAAATGTTTCTACTGGAATTATCAAAATACTAGGGAGATTAAAAGTGAGTTTTTCAAAAAAAACTGTAGAGAAGCCATTTCATGTAATGGGATATTTATGCTGTTTTTAGCAGGATCATATGATCAACTGGAATCTGCCCTGTCAATTCTTTTGGTTTATAAATAAGTAAGTAATGACTGTGTGGGTGTACAGTTATGACAGGTTTCATGGACAATTATCAAATCGACCATAGTGGCTATCAAGCAAGTACTTCGCTCATTTTTCAATGTTTTATATCACTTTTCTGTTTTCTATCATAATTGAAGAGTTTAAATACCAGATTCGGTCTTCAGCACCAATATCAGGTTGTTGAGCTGTAACAGTAATTCAATGTAATTGCTCATAAATAACATTCAAGCATGACCTTTGTCATGTAGCAGACCGTTTGTTCCAGCAAGGATCAGGGACATTTATCAGTAGAATTTCGGAGGGCCTGGGTTCAAATTTCTACCAATGGACCTGAAAATCTCAGAATCCCGGTTTGCTACCATATATATATTAAAATTACCATACATCTGAAAGTGAAAACACAGATTAAATCTCAAACCCCAAGGCTCCAGTCACCTATATAGAGGGAACCAATGGCCGACATCACATTGGTCTAGAAAAATGGAGGAGTTCTATCTGATTCCAGGATGGGAGGACCTTGCAAGTCCCTAGTGCAGGAAGGTGAGAATGTTTTTCATCTCTTGACACTCATCTCCTTCATTGTTTTGAAATATTGAAATGTGTGAAAAAACACAGCGCAGAAAAAGAGATAATGGGAACTGCGGATGCTGGAGAATCCGAGATTACAAAGTATGGAGCTGGATGACCACAGCAGGCCAAGCAGCGTCTTAGGAGCACAGAAACAGGGGTGGCATGGTGGCTCAGTGGTTAGCACTGCAGCCTCACAGTGCCAGGAACCCGGGTTCGATTCCAGCCTCAGGCAACTGGCTGTATGGAGTTTGCACATTCTCCCCGTGTCTGCGTGGGTTTCCTCCTGGTTTTCCGGTTTCCTCCCACAGTCCAAAGATGTGCAGGCTAGGTGGATTGGCCAATGCTAAATTTCCCATAGTGTTCAGGGGTGTGTGGGTTATAGGGGGCTTGGTCTGGGTGGGATGCTTCAAGGGGCGGTGTGGACTTGTTGGGCCGAAGGGCCTGTTTCCACGTTGTAGGGGGAATCTAATCTAATCTAAACAGGTTGAGCCTTCCCCATCTTCTCTTACCTAAAGCAACTATTGTAACCCTCCGTCTCCTTCTCCCTCTTCTGCTTGTCCAGTTTCCCCTTAAATACCTCCATATTATTCACTTTAATCAATCCACAGAGTAACGGGTTTCACAGTTTGTCACACTTTCATTGAAGAATTTCTTTGTAAAAATCAATTATTTCCAGGCATATTTTAAGCAGGGAACAATCATTGATTCATAGAATAGTAGAGTCATACAGCACAGAAACAGGCCCTTTGCCCCAACTCATCCAAGCTGACTACATTTCCTAGATAATGGGAACTGCAGATGCTGGAGAATCCTAGATAACACAATGTGGAGCTGGATGAACACAGCAGGCCAAGCAGCATCTCAGGAGCACAAAAGCTAACGTTTCGGGCCGAGACCCACACTTTGTTATCTTGACCACATTTCCTACAGTGAACTAGTCTTATTTGCTTGAAACTTTTCTGATGAAGCGTCTAAGCCCGAAACGTCAGCTTTTGTGCTCCTAAGATACTGCTTGGCCTGCTGTGTTCATCCAGCTCCACACTTTGTTACCTTGGATTCTCCAGCATCTGCAGTTCCCATTATCTCAATTTGTCTTTTGCCTGTAATAAATCTGACAAAGACTCATCAACTATTCTTACATCAATTCCATATCTTATGAATTGGTACTTGGAGTCATCATAGGTACATATTTTCACTAATCTGTAAAGACAATTAGTATAAGCCTATGGATTCTCCTGTATGATGGAGTTTTCTATTAAATTATGCTCTTTCAAGAAAAGTAATTTTTCTGAGATTAGTGTGACAGCATGGGTATGATGACATCCTTGTGCTGCATTACTTCACTAAATTATCCATTGTTCAACCACTAAACAACACAACAATTATGACTGTCTTTTACAAGAGTATATGATTTTCAGTTTATGCATGTTCTGGATCAAATAGTGTCTGACAATACACTGTTTTCCACTGGCAAACCCATTTTCTTACATGTGTACAAAGTGGGGATTGTTCCATATTACATTGTCCATCCTCAAATGGTCGAGCAGAATTTATGATATCTATTTCCTTAAAAATGATCACTAAGTGCTGAGCAACAAAGCAAGCTGTTTGTGCTGTGTTGCTGCATTTTCATGCCGGAAGTTGAGAAGGACTCACCATCCCCAGCATAACATAACGTAAGCTTAGAAGACAAGTGTAAAAGACCTTATCCAGCAACCCAGGATAATAAAGTGTGGGGCTGGATGAACACAGCAGGCCAAGTAGCATCTTAGGAGCACAAAAGTTGACATTTCAGGCCTAGACCCTACATCTGAGACAATGGATATTCTTTTTCAAAGGCAAATGGTAATGAAAGAGATACATGACAAGTGGGAAGGTAGAGAATACCAATAATGGACAGAGAGCGCAAATAAGAAATATAAATACAAATACTTAGAATATAAGCCAAGGTTTCTAAAACATGCAACTGTGGTGCTACATTGTGAAGGAACAGAGACCAGCTCAGACCCATGTATGGCACGCCAAAGCCTAGCATTGACTCCCTGCTTTAGAAGGACTGTAATGCTGAAATTTTACTTTTAATACTTTATTTTTCTAATTTATACCTGAGAGTTCATTCCTAGGTATCTTTGGACCTAAGACGCTACTGGAAATGGTGACTTTGTGAATTTTTCGCTGCACTCATGTATCCCTGTATTTGAATATGTATGACAATAAAACCTAATTCTAATTTTTTAAAAATTGTAATAGTTATCTATGTGAAATGTGCTTTCTAACAGGGAGCAAAGGTTTCCTGCCATATCAAAAAAATCACCGTAATTAATAATTTCCCTTCGATCACTATTTTTCTTTCAGCGTGTGTGAAACCTCTCACCCAAAGATACAGACATCCATGAATTGAGATTTAGTTGAAAATTTTTTGATAGCTGGTAAAAAGGTGAAATATTTCAATTGTCATTAATCATTTGTATGAAATAAAGCAGTTGTTCGGTGAAGAATGTAGTGAAATTATGTAATAATTTATTGTTAATATCCAACTGAAATCAGAAGCCCATAGCGCCTCACAGAGTGTACTAATCCTCAGAATTGTGGGAACATATAAGATCAAAGTTGTGATTTATTTCCCAATATAGATTCACAGTTTGGTTTTGCTGTGAATAATTCACATACACATGCAAAGTGAAATTCTGATGTATACAGCAAAAATGAAGAGTTTTCTGGAATTCTCTAATTGTTTTTTGAGACATATTTGTAAGAATTTTGCACTGATGTTGCCCATTACTTGTCGTATTGCATGTAACTTCATTCCACTAAAACTGTTGTGAATATTGCTATGACAGTGATAAAATATAGACTATCAATTTGCAAATTCCATCATCTGATCTGGGACTTCACATGAACTAAAATGGCTTTAAAAAGTAAAAGCAGTACCTTGAAAATGGTTAAAGTAATCACTTTGATCACAGATAACAAGGTGTGGAGCTGGATGAACACAGCAGGCCAAGCAACATCTCAGGAGCACAATGGCCTGCTGTGTTCATTCAGCTCCACACTTTGTTATCTCGGATTCTCCAGCATCTGCAGTTCCCATTATCTCTGATACACTTTGATCACAGATTGATTTAGGCTTCAAAAGGGACTGAAAACAATCAGAAATGAGGAAACCAGTATGACTTGGGTGAATTACACCTTCATGAGAAATTCACAATTTGAGGATGCAAAAGAAAATGCCTACAATTTAAGATAATGGGAACTGCAGATGCTGGAGAATTCCAAGATAATAAAATGTGAGGCTGGATGAACACAGCAGGCCAAGCAGCATCTCAGGAGCTCTCTGATGAAGGGTCTAGGCCCGAAACGTCAGCTTTTGTGCTCCTGAGATGCTGCTTGGCCTGCTGTGTTCATCCAGCCTCACATTTTATTATCCTGCCTACAATTTAATCCAGTTTTCAAAAAAAAAGAATGGATTCATATAAGGGATGCAGACGTGGCTGGCTAGGTAAGTATTTATTTGCAATCTCTAAACTACATTAGCTACAGTATGGGTTAGGAGCCACATGTGGGCAGACCAGGAAAGGATAGCAGATTGTCTTCCCTTAAGGGGTTAAGTGAGCCAGATGGGTTTATATGACAATTGATAATAATTACGTCAACATCATTAGACTAACTTTTTGTTCCAAATTTTCATTGAAGTCAAATGTCACCGTTTGCCATGGTGAGATCTGAATCATGCCCTCAGGATATGAGCTTGGGGTTTTGGATTACTAGTCCATTTTATAGACGATTAACTTAGACACAGGAATAAAAGAATGATCTGTGTATCAAGTAACTGCTTGAGGCAGATACAAAGGAGGTGTCAAGATATCAAAGTGTGGAGCTGGATGAACACAGTAGGACAAGCAGCATCTCAGGAGCACAAATGCTGACGTTTCGGGCCTAGGCCCTTCATCAGAGAGGGGGATGGGGTGAGGGTTCTGGAATAAATAGGGAGAGAGGGGGAGGTGGACTGAAGATGGAGAGAAAAGAAGAGAGGTGGAAGGGAGAGTATAGGTGGGGAGGTAGAGAGGGGATAGGTCAGTCCAGGGAAGACGGACAGGTCAAGCAGGTGGGATGAGGTTAGTTGTAGGAAACGGAGGTGCGGCTTGAGGTGGGAGGAAGGGATGGGTGAGAGGAAGAACAGGTTAGGGAGGCAGAGACAGGCTGGGTTGGTTTTTGGATGCAGTGGGGAGAGGGGTCGAGCTGGGCTGGTTTTGGGATGCGGTGGGGGAAGGGGAGATTTTGAAGCTGGTGAAGTCCACATTGATACCATTGGGCTGCAGGGTTCCCAAGCGGAATATGAGTTGCTGTTCCTGCAACCTTCAGATGACATCATTGTGGCACTGCAGGAGGCCCATGATGGACATGTCATCTAAAGAATGGGAGGGGGAGTGGAAATGGTTTGCGACTGGGAGGTGCAGTTGTTTACTGCGAACCGAACGGAGGTGTTCTGCAAAGCGGTCCCCAAGCCTCCGCTTGGTTTCCCCAATGTAGAGGAAGCCGCACCGGGTACAGTGGATGCAGTATACCACATTGGCAGATGTGCCGGTGAACCTCTGCTTAATATGGAAAGTCATCTTGGGGCCTGGGATAGGGGTGAGGGAGGAGCTGTGGGGGCAAGTGTAGCATTTCCTGCGGTTGCAGGGGAAGGTGCCGGGTGTGGTGGGGTTGGAGGGCAGTGTGGAGCGAACAAGGGAGTCACGGAGAGAGTGGTCTCTACGGAAGGCAGACAAGGGTTGGGATGGAAAAATGTCTTGGGTGGTGGGGTCGGATTGTAGATGGCGGAAGTGTCGGAGGATGATGCGTTGTATCCGGAGGTTGGTGGGGTGGTGTGTGAGAACGAGGGGGATCCTCTTTGGGCGGTTGTGGCGGGGGCAGGGTGTGAGGGATGTGTTGCGGGAAATGAGGGAGGAGCGGTTAAGGGCGTTCTCGACCACTGTGGGTGGAAAGTTGCGGTCCTTGAAGAACTTGGACACCTGGGATGTGCGGGAGTGGAATGCTTCATCGTGGGAACAGATGCGGTGGAGGCGGAGCAATTGGGAATAGGGAATGGAATTTTTGCAGGAGGGTGGTTGGGAGGAGGTGTATTCTAGGTACAAATACAAAGGAGATGTATTTGTTATTGAAATTGAGAAGACTCTCACTGTCTTTCCCTTCCCTCTCTCAAACTCTTGAATGTAAAGCACCCAGTGAAACTCAAAAAAGGAAAGAAATATGTGCACACAAAAAGATTGCAAAAGAATCTACGATATCTCTATTCCTCGCAAACTATGATCTCTGGTCAAAACCTAACGCCATAGAGAACACTTCAAGACCATTTAACAGCATATTCTTTATCTTCTTGTTCCATTGGACACTACTCCATTTTTAGCCTGTATCTGTTTTGTGTATATGTTTGAAGTTGTATTATTTGTCCTTGAGATTAACAAGGAATAAAATTACTCCTCCCTTCACTCAAGAAAACCTTGTAATTGACTCCCTTGTTTGTTCTCATGAGCTAATTAGTTACACTTAGATTGGAGAGAGGCAGCTGACTGCTAAAATAGAACAATAATTCTTTGTTGTATCCAGCTGAGGAGGTTGAAAAGAGGAAAGCAGAATTACCTATCCCCACCAAATCAAGACTGACAGAATGAGGCACTTTACATAGCACAACATGCCAATTCTCATAAAAAAATTACTAAATCTACAATATACAAAACGTCGTTTTTCACGAATAGCTAAATTTAACGGGTGTAATATAAGCAGCTACAGAATACCATCCGTAATCTGATGTGATATTGCATTTAAGCATCAGCAAATTGACTGGACCACATACACCTGTAATTTTGTTTCTCATGATTCATCAAGTTAATATGCTGCTAATTTTTTTGATGTGGCATGTTCTAATTAAGCAGTGGATAAAACAACTTTGGTTTTTTTTGTTTTGAACTTCTTATTCACTAAAATTTTAGAACACGGGTGATCTACCTGTCATTCCAATATCTGTATTGCTACACAATAGACTTAGCTCCTGTGTTACCAGTTAGATGTGATTCCTAATTGTTTGGAGCCTTAGAGTGATGAAATTATTTTGGCATATAGAACATTACAGCACAGTACAGGCCCTTCAGCCCTTGATGCTGTGCCGACCTGTCATACCGATCTCAAGCCCATCTAACCTACACTATTCCAAGTACATCCATATGCTTATCCAATGACGACTTAAGTGGACCTAAAGTTGGCGAATCTACTACCGTTGCAGGCAAAGCGTTCCATTCCCTTACTACTCTCTGAGTAAAGAAACTACCTCTGACATCTGTCCTATATCTTTCACCCCTCAATTTAAAGCTATGCCCCCTCGTGCTCGCTGTCACCATCCTAGGAAAAAGGCTCTCCCTATCCACACTATCTAACCCAAAGGGACCATTCCGCCAACTGAGTCCACACTGGATCTCTGGAGAACAATTCAGTCAGTTTAAAGAAAGAATGTAAATACTTTAAGAATTAACAAGCTTTTTTAACTGTAAAATTTTATTATTCCTTTCTTGTAGCACGCATTAATTATACAAGTGGTTCAGTTCCTACCATTTGCATGCTCCACTACTTGAAATATTTTACAATTCTGTCAATACAATCTCTTTTGAACCAGATTTGCCGAATTTCTCAATGCAAGGACCACTGTTATTTTCTTTAGTTTGTGACTTGAAAAGTGGAAAAAGATAATGCTTTAAGCCATGGAAACTGTGCAAGTTCACGGTTTAAAAAAATTACTGCAGCACATCTTGAGTTGTACACGTAATGTTGTCTTATTGGAGTAACGAGAGGGAAAATTCCGGACAAGATAGCACTACCTATGTGTAGTCAAAGCAATTTTGCCCAGAGTCAGTCTTTTGATTAATTTTTCAACCAGCACTTTTCGTTGTGGGCTCATGATGTCTCAGTATAATAACATCCAAAAGATTCATTGGTTACAGTGTTGGATATGAATGATACTCAAGAAAAATCCAGCCTGCACTAAGAAAGCATCTGTGTCTTTCTCCTTTCTGTGTGGAAAAGCAAAGGAAAGTCACTGGTAGCGGGCCACCTTCCATCAGTTCTGCAAATCTCCTGTTAAAAGCAAAAGGGAAAAACCACTTGCAGTGAAACTTCAACCAGTTGATGAAAGGCTGTGAATCAATATATCAACAACCTTGTACTATCAGCAAAGATTTGTAAGGAATCCAAGGGGTCAGAACAAGAACAATTCATTGATTGCAGTGAAGGGTCTAGGCCCAAAATATCAGCCTTCCTGCTTCTCTGATGCTGCTTGGCCTGCAGTGTTCATCCAGTTCTACACCTTGTTATCATAACAACACATTGCTGTCTGGATTAGTGTCAGGACTGTTCTCCCAACATTTTATTCTTTTTCCATTCATTATATTTGTGTATTTTCTTGCTCTGTGTGTCTATTTGTATGTGAATGGGAATTTCAAAAGGGCTATGGTTTAAGATAGTGAGCTCGCAATTTATGGTTTTCTTATTCCTGTAGTTAAAAAAATGGATTACAATAAATAATTATTTTCTTGTTAATGGTAAAATATGGTGTACATTTTCTTATTTGTTTAAAATTGGAATGTTTTGATATTGTAACCAAATTTTTACATTTGTAATAACTCCAGGAATAGTGAGGCTTGACTTCCAGTGCACTGTCCAAAGGGTCAAAATCCTCCAGACTATCTGTTTCTATTTCAGATCTTCAGCATCTGCAGTACTTTGCTTCTTTTTTAAAATATTAGATTGTTTAAATTCTGACAGTAACATAACAAATGCAGTGCCAGAAAAAGTGGCTATAAAAAAAGTCCTCTTACTTCTTCAAGATGAGATAAGAACTCGTTGGTCTGCTTTTCAACGGGGCTTTTATTCCTAATTATATTCTTGAATCAGAAACATGCAACTGATTTCCCAAGAAATGTTATTCTTGAAACAAGGATAAACGTATAAACCTTAGAGAAAAATAATGGGCAGTTGGAAAACCCTTGAACTGTAGTCTATTCAATCGTTTATTTGGCAATCCAAATGAAGGAAAATTTAATTGAAACAGAATCATAAAACTGTTGTCCAAAAACATACTCTTCGCATTAAAAAAATTCTATTCTGAAATGTGGCAAAATATAAATGGTACTTTCATTGGGATGATAAGTACGCAGCAATAATTGGACAATATTTCACCTTAACTGAAGTATTCTGTCAGGACATTTTGCATAGATAAGAATTCAGGAATGAGAAGGAAATGGTTTGGCTCACTTGGACTTTATACAAGGATTAAAATTAGTGAAGAACCAATATTTTTGTAGGGACTGCGTATATGAATCAATGAAACACTGTGGTAAAAACAGTACTGTTCGCAGCAGAATCATAATCATCTTCAACCCATTTGTTTGATCATCTACTTAGGAACAAAATATTAACAGTGGCAATTAAATATTAATGCAACACAGTCCTACTCATTTGCTAACACTTATTTTGATCTGTCTTGGGAAGCTCATGTCACTGGCAAGATTCGTGACTTCTTTCATTCGATAGTTGCACTTGAGGATGTTTGAAAGGCTACAGCATATTCTCACAAATGCCAGACAGATTGTTTTCTTGAAAACAGTTACCATTTAAATGTATTACCTTTGTAGAATTGACCACCATCAGTAACTTGTCCATCACCGGCGAATGGATATTGAAGTGGGTAAATAAATAGTGTCTATATGAGATAAAAATAGGAGAATTCTGCAATGAGTACCCTCACCTTTCTAAACAATTAGAGAATGCCACTCCCAACCTGAACCTTAAAACTAAATAGTGGAGGGTTGGGTTCAGTTGCATGGAAATTTATGGAAAATGTTAAAGTAGGGGGAGGACTCAACAGAGGTTATTAAAGTTTTCAGAACAAGTAACAGGACAGAGAGAATGGAAAGAGTAAGGACACAAACTTCAGGCACAACTGTGAGAAGAGGATGGCGTCAATCAATGCAGGACTGAGGGTGTTATACTTAAAATACACACAGTAGACAAAGCAAGATAAATGAGCTTGTAGTGCACAGTGAAACTGGTGGGTACAATGTTGTGGGTGTCACAGAAACGTGGCTGAAAGGGGATTAGGGATTGGAACCAAATATCCAAGGATACAAGTGCCATTGAAGAGACAGGTAGATGGGCGGAGGAGGTGAGATTGCCTTGTCAGTAAGAAATGAAACCAAATTATATTGATAGCAAGAAGTGATATTGAGTGGGATGGCATCAGAATCTGTGTGGGTACAGTTGGGGAACTGCAAAGGAAAAAAGACTTTGATGCGAGTTGTGTGCAGGCCTCTAGCTGTAGTCATGATGTGGGGAAGAAAATAAATCAGGAGATGAAAGGCACAGCTACAATAATACAGATGGACGAGGAAAATATTGTTGGTAGCAGATCTCAAAAAACGGAATTCCTGGAATATCTATGGGATTTTTTTTAGAGAGGCTTATGGTAGAGCCCAGTAGGGAACAGAAACTTTTGAATTTGGTGATGTGTGATGAGGCAGACTTGATTGTGGGGTTTAAGGTGAAGGAATCCTTAGGGAGAAGTGACCATAATATGATTAAATTCACCCTGTGATATGAGAGGGAGAAGCTGGATTCAGATGTAACAGAATTATAATTTAGTAAAACTAACTGCAAAGCCATGAGGGAGAGATGGGTCACAATTAATTGAAAGGGGATCCCAGCAGGAAAGACAGTGACACAGCAATGGCAAGAGTTTCTGGGGCAATTCAGGAGGCACAGCAGAAATTCATATTAAACATATTAAGGGGAGGTCAAGGCAACACTAGCTGACAAGAGGAATCAGGAACTGAATAATAGCAAAAGAAAAACATACCATGTGGTGAAGATTAATAGGAAATCAGTGGGTTTGGAAGCTCTGATAAATTAATATAGGATAACAAAATAAAAGCAATAAGGAAGGAGAAGATGAATTATGAAAGTAAGCTAGCTAGTAATATAAAAGAAGAATGCAAGAAAAGTTCTTTTTTAGATCTTGAAAAGATGAGAGAGGCAAGAGTGGTTAATGGACCCCTGGCAAATGAAGCTGGAGAAGTAATGGAGAACAAAGAAATGGCAGAGGAACTGAATTGGTATCTTGCATCAGTTTTCACAGTGGGAATGCCAGTAGCACACCAGAACTTTGAGAGTCAGGGGGCAGATATAAGTGTAGAGGTCATCACTAAGGAGAATGTGCTGGGGAAGTTGAAAGATCTGAAGGTGGATAAATCAGCTGAACTGGATGGATTATACCCCAGGGTTCTGAATGAGGTAGATGGCTCGGGAGATTGCAGAGGCATTGGTGGTGATCTTTCAGGAATCACTGGAGTCAGGACAGATCCCAGAGAACTGGAAAATGGCTAATGTAACACCCCTGCTTAAGAAGTCAAGGGGAGGCAGAAGACAGGAAATTATAGGCTGGTTAACCTGACCTCAGTCACTGGTAAGATTTGAGAGTCCATTGTTAGAGATGATATCGCGGAGGGCTTGGAAGTGCTGAATCAGTACAGCTTCAAGGGAAGGTTGTGTCTGACAATTCTGGTAGAATTCTTTGAGCAGGTGACGAGCAAGTGAGGATCATTTAGTTCCTACAGTGGCGAAAGAGGCCATTCATTCCATCGAGTCTATGCCACCCAAAGGCAGGCACAGCCCTACCCTATTCCCATAACTCTACATTTATCATGGTCAATCCACCTCGACTGTACATCGTGTGATGGGAGCACCTGGCAAAAACCCACGCAGAAGCAGGGAAAATTTGCAAACTCCACATAGACAGTCACTCAAAGTCGGAATCAAAGCTGCATCACTGGCATTGTACTAACCACTGAGCCACTGAACCACCTTAGACAAAGGAGAGTCAGGAGATGTGATCTGAGTAGATTTCCAGGAGGCCTTTGACAAGGTGCTGCACATGAAGCCACTAAATAAGATAAGAGCCCATGGCGTAAAGTGCAAAGTATGGCATAGATAAGGGATTGGGTGACTGGTTGAAGGCAGAGAATAGGGATGAAGAGGTCCTTTTCAGGATGACAGCTGGTGACTAGTGGAGTTCGACAGGGGCCTGTGTTGGGAGCTCAGCTATTCATGTCATACATTAATAATCTGGATAAAGGAACTGAGGGCATTATTGCTAACTTTGCAGATGACACAAAGATAGTTGGAGGGACATTAGTGCTGAGGAGGAGGGATGGCTGCAGAAGGACTTGGACAGGCTTGGAGAGTGGGCAAAGAAGGGGCAGATGGAATACACTGTGGCAAAGTGTAAGGTTATGACTTTGGTGGGAAGAATAGAACAAAGAACAAATAACAAAGAAAATTACAGCACAGGAACAGGCCCTTCAACCCTCCAAGCCTGTGCCAATCCAGATCCTCTGTCTAAACCTGTCACCTACTTTCCAAGAATCTGCATCCCTTTGCTCCCTGCCCAGTCAGGTATCTGTCTAGATACATCTTAAATGATGTTATCGTGCCCACCTCTACCACCTCCGCTGCCAACACGTTCAGGCATCCACCACCCTCTGCATAAAGAACCTTCCAGGCATATCTCCCTTAAACGTTTCCCCTCTCACCTTGAAATCATGGCCCCTTAGTCTGGGAAAAAGCTTCTTGCTATCCACCCTGTCTATACCCCTCATGATTTTGTAGACCTTCATTAGGTCTCCCCTCAACCTTTGTCTTTCTAATGTAAATAATCCTAATCTTTCAACCTCTCTTCATAGCTAGCTCCCTCCATACCAGGCAATATCCTCGTGAACCTCCTCTGCACTCTCTCCAAAGCATCCACATCCTTTTGGTAACAAAGTGTGGAGCTGGATGAACACAGCAGGCCAAGCAGCATCTCAGGAGCACAAAAGCTGACGTTTCGGGCCTAGACCCTTCATCAGCTCTGATGAAGGGTCCAGGCCCGAAACGCCAGCTTTTGTGGCTCTGATGAAGGATTTAGGCCCGAAACGTCAGCTTTTGTGCTCCTGAGATGCTGCTTGGCCTGCTGTGTTCATCCATCCACACACTTTGTTATCTTGGATTCTCCAGCATCTGCAGTTCCCATTATCTCTGATCACATCCTTTCGGTAATGTGGCGAACAGAACTGTACACAGTATTCCAAATGTGGTCGAACTACAGTCCTATACAACTGTAACATGACCTGCCGCCTCTTGTACTCAATACCCTGTACAATGAAAAAGCATGCCATACGCCTTCTTGACTACTCTATTGCCCTGCGTTGCCATCTTCAGGGAACAATGGACCTGAACACCCAGATCTCTCTGTGTATCAATTTTCCCCAGGGCTTTTCCATTTACCGTACAGTAATAGAGGTGCACTTTCTAAATGGATTTGGAAATTTGAAGCACAAGAGACTTAGGAGTCAGTTCAGGATTCTCTTAAAGCTAACATGCAGGCTCTGTTGGCAGTTAGGAAGACAAAGGAAGGTAATTGCAAATTAACATTAATTTCAAAAGGACTAGAACACAAGAGCCGAGATGTACTGCTGAGGCCTTTTGAAATTCTGGTCAGACTGTATTTGGAATATTGTGAGCAGTTTTGGGCCCTGTATCTAAGGAAAGATGTGCTGGCTTGGGGCCAAAGGAGGTTTACACGCATGATCCTGAGGATGAAGTGCTTGTCATTTGAGGAGCAGTTGAGGACTCTAGGTTTGCACTCAATCAAATTCAGAAGTATGAGAGGGGATCTGATTGAAACTTACAGAATACTGAGAGTTCTGGGGACAGTGGACATGGAGAAAATGTTTCCACAATTAGGAGAGTCTGGGACCCAAGAGCACAACCTCAGAGTGAGGGGTCAACATTTTAGAACTGGGATGACGAGGAATTTCTTCAGCAAGAGGGTGGTGTATCTGTGGAACTCATTGCTGTAGAAGGCTGCAGAGGCAAAATCGTTGTGTGCATTTGAGACAGGGTTAGATGAGTTCTTGGTTGTTAAGAGAATTAAGGATTGTGGAGAGAAGACAAGAAAATGGATTTGAGAAATATATCAGCCATGACCGAATGGCAAAGTGGACTCAATGGGCTGAATGGCCTAATTCTGCTTCTATGTCCTGGTGTTTTATGATAACTAATGTTTTACACAACTAATCCACGTGCCTACCCAGCTGTCACCTAATTCCTTTACCCAAATATATTGCCTATTTACCCCCTTACACTCTCTACATAACTTTTCAAAGCTTTGAGATAGTTAAAAGCTTTACGTGTTGAATTACAGCAGCTTGTGCCATAAATATGGTTTTTGGAGTAGGTGAGGAAGGTGGGGTTTGGTTTTTGTGCGGATTCCAAACATTGTATTTTGACAATTATGGCATCGAACCAATTCCGAAGGAATGTTCACCTGAAAGTTGGTCAAATAAAATCCAAGTAAGAGAAATGGTTATTTGTCTGCTCAGGGTTGCATATGGGTTTCCAATCCAAGCAGAGGATCTTGGCCAATCTGTCCACGTTGCTCTTTATGTCTGTAGACTCCTTAAAACTGGATAAGTTAGCTTGGTATAAGAATTTTTTTGAAAATTTAAAGAAACGTTAAACTGCAAATGTTTACACTACAGTATCAAATTGTTACTTAGACATCAAGTATGAGAGTGATTACAGTTTATCGTCCAATGCTGACACCTACTGGTTTAGCGATATCTCCACTGAGCAAATTTGTCTTCATCAATTACTGTATTCACTAGTATAAAGATCCTTGCAGTTCTGAAATAAATTGGCAAAGTGATTTGCTGTTCCAAACTGAAGGTCTGATCACGATAGCCTTGAAATTCAATTGTCTTTATTTTAAAGGAGCACAGTAGCCCAGATCTTGTGCAGATACATAGATCCCTTAAAATGGCCACCCAAGTGGACAGGGTTGTTAAGAAAGCATATGGTGTTTTGGCTTTCATTAACAGGGGGATTGAGTTTAAGAGTCGTGAGGTCTTGTTGCAGCTCTATAAAACTTTGGTTAGACCGCACTTGGAATACTGCGTCCAGTCTGGTCGCCCTATTATAGGAAAGATGTGGATGCTTTGGAGAGGGTTCAGAGGAGGTTTACCAGGATGCTGCCTGGACTGGAGGGCTTATCTTATGAAGAGAGGTTGACTGAGCTCGGTCTCTTTTCATTGGAGAAAAGGAGGAGGAGAGGGGACCTAATTGAGGTATACAAGATAATGAGAGGCATAGATAGAGTTGATAGCCAGAGACTATTTCCCAGGGCAGAAATGGCTAGCACGAGGGGTCATAGTTTTAAGCTGGTTGGAGGAAAGTATAGAGGGGATGTCAGAGGCGGGTTCTTTACACAGAGAGTTGTGAGAGTATGGAATGCGTTGCCAGCAGCAGTTGTGGAAGCAAGGTCATTGGGGTCATTTAAGAGACTGCTGGCCATGTATATGGTCACAGAAATTTGAGGGTGCATACATGAGGATCAATGGTCGGCACAACATTGTGGGCTGAAGGGCCTGTTCTGTGCTGTACTGTTCTATGTTCTATGCTCTATGAATTAATGGTAAACATCTCAATACTTGTTGCTAATGTGCATCAGGAACATACAGGTAATCCAACATGAAAACATGCCGCAGTAATTGTCTGCAAATTTTAAACTTTCAAAGGGTAGAGGTATACTTTCTGGATGGTATTACAAGTGGAAAAGCTTATAAAAAGGCTGTGTTTCAAAATGTTTTCTTTAATTTCAGATACAACAGGCGGTCCTGAAGTGAAGTTGGGAATGGTAACCATCCTGAATTTTGACCATGGACAGTCCCTTGTGATTTTGTGGCAAAAACCAATGAATACCCATGTGTTTGTTTCATGCCTTGATGCAAAAGTAGCACCTTACAGTAGACAATCTCAAATTCAGACAGACAGACAGCCAGACAGTCAAAGAGATGTGGCTTTACAAAATGCTGGCAAGGATTTTGGTTTACGAAGGTATATATATCAGCTGTGAGCAAGGCTTACTGTATATATAGGTCAAGAAGATCTTATGGTTTTGACAATTAGTTAATGGAGGAGTATATTTTCTGTAGTTTTGTGTATTAGTTCCCTGTTAAGTGATGCTTAGTCTAGGTTAACTTTAGTGTGATTGTTACAGTAAAGATCCTGCTGTAAATTCTTGTTCTGGAATGTTTGCTGTCTTTGGTTGAAAAGTTCATAATCGCCTTTCAAACAATTCCAATTTGTGGTTGAATTGTATATAGTGATCTTAAAGTTAATTCCTTAGTATTCGTACAAGGATCAGCAAGAGATCTGTGTGCTATCCTGTAATCAATAGACAACAATTGTTATCAATACAGTCATAAAATGTGGGTCGCATGGCGACTTAGAGGTTACCACTGCTGTTTCACAGTGACCCAGGGGCCTGGGTTTAATTCCAGCCTCAGGCGACTGTGTGTGTGGAGTTTGCACTTTATCCCCATGTCTGTATGAGTTTCCTTCAGGTGATTGGCCACAATAAATTGCCCTGTAGTGTCCAGGTCCAGGTGGGTTAGCCATGATTAATATATGACTACATGGATAGGGTTGGGAGTTGGGCCTGGGTATAATGCTGTTCAGAGGATTGGTGCAGACTCCATGGGTTTGTTTCTGTACTATCGCGATTCTCTGAAACCTTCTACATTGTAGATACGTGTGTAGACACTTGTCTAAAGATCCTCACTGACAACGTCCAGCTATTGGGGTTATTGCCAGATTCCCTTAAATACATGTACCATCAACTGCACAGTACAGCCATCAAGGTACCAGTGGTTTGGCTAGGGCCATTTAAGAATGGTAAAGGATTGCATTCTGAATGTATAGTTGGAAGGTGACCACCACCTCGATATGCATGGTATCCTGGGGGAAGCTATCAAGAGCTTCATGTATTCCTAGGGGTCACCAGTTGCCTGTGCCCCAGTACCAGATGGTTTGGGTAATAGGAGACAAAGGGTTAACTATTGCCATCAAACAGAGAACTCTGGAGAAAAACCTGCTGATTTTATTGCACTCCACAGTGGCACCTCCACACATTAGAGGAGGATGTTTGTGAATGTACTTCCAATCAGTGACTTCTTTGTCCTGGATGGTGTCGAGCTTCTTGAATGTTGTTGAGCTGCACTCATCCAGGTAATTGGAGAGTATTCTGTCACACTCATGAGTTGTGCCTTGGGAAGACACCTTGGGAAGACAAAAGGTCTTTTGTTGCAGGACTCCTGGGTTGTGATCTACTCTTGTATATACTGTACTTATATGGCGAGTCCAGTTCAGTTTCTGGCCAATGTTAACCCCCAGGAAGTTGATATTGGGAAATCAGTGATGATAGTTCCACTGAACATCACTTGTTGAAGAATATCATTGCCTGGTGTGCATAGTGGGGCATTCTTGTTACTTGTTTGCCATGAACACAAACTTGAATATTTTTCAAGTTTCTCTGCATTTGGACGTTTCAATGTGTAACACGATTTGTGACACCCGACAGTCAGTAAATATCCCTACTTCTGACCTTATGATGAAGGGAAGGTTATTGATGAAGCCGAGTTACTCATGGCAGGATTCGTTGCCTTTGATCTGGCCTTGTAACCATTATATTTATACACTTGATCTAGTTGTGTTCCTCATCAGTAACAACCCTTAAGATGTTGATAGTGGAGGAATTCAGTGATGGCGACATTGAATGACAAGGATGATAGTTAGTGTGGTGCAAATGTTACTTGTCAACCATGTCTTGCTGCATTTGAATAAAGAACACTTCATCATGAGCAATTGTGAATGGTGCTGAACATTGAGCACTTTTTCATCAAACATCTCCACTTCTGACCGGATGATGGAAGGAAGGTCATTGATGAAACAATGATGTACGATACTACCTTGTGAAACACCAGCAGAAATATCCTGTAGCTGAGATGACTGATCTTCAACAACCACAATCTTTGAGCTACTTAAGACAATGTCCACAGTGCCATCAGGTCAGTAAAGAAAAAGCCTTTGGGTTACAGGACATAGAGACTTATATTTAATAGATGTTTTCATGAACCGAGTGCAGTTTCCAATGATGTTCCACAGGGTTCTGTTTAATGATGTTTTCTGATACATGTTTTTGATTCAAAATTAAATGTGGGAGGCATGACTAGGAAATTTGCAAATGACAAAGGGTTGTGTAGTTAACAGTGAAGAGGATAACTGTCAACTCCAAAACATCAACGCTTTTACCTGACTGGATGGAAAGAGGGGCAAATCCAAGACTCATGGGGTATTGCATCTAATAGGGCAAACAATGCACAAAAACATGCAACAAGTGGAAGACTATTGAGAGGGTAAAGGAAATGAGAGTGTAGAGTACATATGTAAATAAGGCAGAACGGGTAGTAAAAAAATTAGTAATGAAAGCATATAGAATGTTTTCTTTTATCGATGAATAGTGAATACAAAAGCATAGATGTCATGCTGGAACTGTACAAAATTCTGTTTAGGCTACAGGTAGAGTTGTACATACAGCTTTGGTCAACCTAATACAGGAATTGCACTGCAAGTAGTATGCAGATGATCTACAGTAACGTTTAGAGTTTGAAATATGCAAGAATGAAGAAAAATTGGATAGGGTAGAGTGCTTTCCTTTGAGCAGAGGGTAACTTAACTGAGGTGTTAAAAAATTTCCAAGGGACCTGCAAAGTAAAGTCACCATAGCTCTGGAAGACCACAGGACTGGTCTCATTTAAGAGAGGTGGCTAGTGAGTGTTTTTTTAAAGAAAAGAGAATCACCACACCTCAGGTAGGGAGGAAAATTGAGAAAGTAGGATCTTTGTGGTAATTTCAGCCACTGCAGGATTGAACTCATATTGTTGACTTCATTCTGCAGTGCAAAGCAACCATCAGGCTAACTCTATGCCCGAAACATTAGCTTTCCTGCTCCTCTGATACTGCTTGGCTTGCTGTGTTCATCCAGCTCTACACCTTGTTATCTCTGAGCTAGCTAGGATAGATTATATAGTTTTGTTTCTCCTAGTGGTAAAGTCAATGAGGACACAGATTTAACACAATTGAGAGAAGAATTAAAGAGGACATGAGGAAAAGCTTTTTCACTTAGTGGGCAGTACGTATGTGAAATCTGCTGCCTGTTTTGGCAGTTGAGGCAGAAACCCTCAGCTCAGCTAATGTTGATTTAAAGTTCTACAGCTTGGTGTTGGGTGGTAGGAATCAGGAGCTAGATTTTGTTTCATGGCTGTTACAGACACAGTGGGCTAACTGGTTTCTTCCTGTATCATAAGATTTCTTATTCAACAGATGGATGCAAGGCATACACTCCAAAGCCATCACCACTCCCTCAAAGATTAACAGCAGTCAGTCAGGGACAGTATCAGCTGGCACCAATCCCTAACATGCTGAAGGAATAACACAAATGAGTACAGGATAGCATTGATAAGATACTCACAAAAGGGACCATATCCCAAAGTAACTAAAATGTGCCAAACAACCCCAAATGAAGATATTCCCAACAGGATTTCACTTTTGTGTTCCCACTTCTACACAAATAAGTCTGAACAAAAATCAAACATAAATGAACAAGCAAATGATACATCAAATAAAAAACTAACTTCACTTCAAAATTAATCTCTTATTCAGTTCCACACAGCTATCTGGCACATATGTAACTCCAAACTTTTTAAAACTAACCTCTCATCTGCTAATTTACCTGTTCAATAAAATGGGCCTCTCAAATCACATTTACCAACACTTTTATACTCCCTCAGAGGTCACCAGAGACAGTCATCACCTGAACATCACATTGCCACAGAGCCTCCTTAAGCTGGGTTTGCAACTGTCTTTGATAGAATAGATGGCCCAGATAGCTCTTAGCTTGACCCCTCTGAGAAACCTTGTTGAAAAAGTTTGGTCAGCTTTGGTAAAATTGAAGCAAGTAAATTTGTTCAATTCATAGAGACTCTTCTAACCTCATTTGTGACTAGCTATCTTGTTTAACACTTCAACTTCAAACACATTCAACCCCTTATAAACATACATGCCCCGTTCTCCCCTCTGATACACCTTTCTGTTATGCCTATCTGTCACAAGGTTTCTAGTTTTCATTTCCTTCCCGTTACTATTGCTTCCAGGTTAACAGTTGTAAAGTTGTAGTGATATTATTTCTTGTTATTTAAGAACATTATAACTAATAAAAACTCTTAAAATAATTTTCTACAAACTTCCTTAAAACCAGTGATAGGTTTCAACAGCATTTTAAAAAAATTCTGTCATATTGCTTCCAGGTCAAAGTTCATTATAACAATGTGGAAGATGACTGAGTAAAAATAGATGCATCTTAGACAAGAAACCTATAATATTTCATATTCGTCATTGAGGTGCTCATTGCAAAACATACCCACCACAATCCAATGCAAACTCCCTTACCCCAATTACCAAGGCGGCCCCAAGGAAACTCACCATCCTTGACACTCAAAAAACCAAAAGAACTGCAAAAGCTGGAAACGAGAACTTTGTGCTGAAGAAGGGTCACTGGACTCAATGCATTAACTTTGCTTTCTCTCCACAGATGCTGCCAAACCTGCAGAGCTTCTGCAGTAATTTCTGTTTTAGATGCGTGGCACTCCTCTCATCTAATTGATCTGGCCCCTGTCGATTGGTCAGATCCGGGATGGCTTTGGCTATCTCTGAGAGTACTTGCAGGTTTAGCAATCCCTGACCTATTCTTGCTCTTTTGCTGCTATCATAAACCCTATTCTCCTTAAACCACAATGGGAGAACGTTGAGTTCCAGATCCAGGTGGATCAACCACTGAGGTAAGTGCCATAAGTCTGATCCTTTTGTGAAGTGAATTGTGACACTGCTCTACTTGAAGGCAATCTTCCCAGCCATCATGCCTACGCTTTAGAGAGCTTGTGTTATTTTTGTAAATTTTAAATTTGATTAAACTTCTGTTCAGTGGTGTCTTCACTTTCTTTTTAAGGCTCAGGATTGATTTTTCTGTCAGTAAAATTTTGACACAACAATTCTGAATGCTGAGAGTTGCTGCACATGTTTAGCAACAACACAGTAATAAAAGATACAGTTCGTCTGAAGTTGTCACAAATTGAAGGTAAGTGTCACTAAAGCACTGAGCATACAGATAATTAGTGAATGATTGTCAGAAAAAATAAATTGAGTTGAATGCTGTTGAGAAGGGTCAGTATTCTCCATTTTTGATGTTGCTGTCCATGATCTTGAACACTTTGTGCATGTTACCCCAAACTGAGAAATAGTTTGTTAGATTTAAATTTATTTTAAGGGAAGACCTGCTTCTTTTTGTCATAATATAGGGCAGAAAGTGACCTGTTGTCACCTGGACACCTTAGGTATTAGCCTAAGGTGATGCACACAGAACAACATTAGTGGTGAATATCTGTCATGTAACCTCCTAAATCTCTGCTTCAGGCTATTCCTGATTACACAAGTGACCTACAGCAGACCCTTAGCAGAAGAATGGCAAATAAATCCGATTGGAATGTACTCACACCTAAAATCTCAGCAGAACAATTCTTAATTCACCCGTATCTATGTCATTTTTTGTTCAGAACGCTGGTGTGACACTTAAGGAAACCAGTTTAACATTGGGACCTGTAAATTGTTTGGAAACTTGATAATGAAGGTATCAAACAAGCTAACTACACTGAACTCTGTTTTCAAGTAATCCCGGACCTATATCAAAGGCTCAATAAAGCTGCTTGATGTAAAGAAAAACTCAAAGATAAAACGGCAGAATGCAACGACAGTGTCAATTCAGCATGAGGAAAACTCTTTACGAGCTCTGGGACTTTTGGATGAAATCTTATAAGAACCTGAACAACATGGGCTATGGCAAAATTTCTGGAAGTATCACATGAAAGATCCAATAAATGCCATATCCAAATCGGGAGCAAGTTGCTGCATCTTTTATGCGTTTGCTGAGTGGCGAGGCAAGTTTCTCACTGGGCGGGAGCTAACTGCTAATAAAGGTGAGGGGCATATTCCTTGTTTAACAGCTTATTAATGCCACAATGTGCAGCTTCCTGTTTTACCAAATGCGCTGAAGAAGCTTGGTATTGAGAATTTCCTATTTGAAGTCAAGTGGAAGGCATGTAGGACTAGTGGTTTCAAGGGGTTAGGCTGGATGACAGTGCGTGAGCGAAGATGTTGCAGGCAATAGTGAGAGAGTGGTATTTCATGAGCTTTGGTAAGAGGTGGATACAGTATCAGAGATAAAATGAGTGTGAGATATTAGAGAGAAGAAAGTAATTGACTTTCATCCTGTGGTGCTCCAAACAACCGAGCCTCACTGACATGGGCTACAACCTCAGACCAACCAGTCTGGTGTCGTAGCCTTCATTGCTGGTCCCAGAGGGAAGAGGGTATTCCTCCTGTGTATAACCCTGACCAGAAGGAAAGTCTGTCTGCCATGTCTCGGCAAATAGGAACCGTGCAGGCAGCTCTGGACTGACAGTATTTTTCCTGACACACAACAGACCTCGAAAGACTGCACTGGTGCCAGGGATGCCAGTCGATTCCAGAATATCCAGCAAGTGGCAAATTGTTCCAGTAACAGCTTGTAGTAAGATGATTCACTGAGAGGGATGCCACAGCAGTGAGTGGGTAGGTGATTAATTAAGTGGATTTGGTATGAAATGGCCAGAAACTCGATAAGCCTTGTATCATAAAAGCTTAACACAACTTGCACTTAGCCAAGAATAATTAAGATCCAGCCAGTGGTCAGTTATCAATTAAAAAGTTAATTTTGCCAGAACAGATTTTTTTTATCATAGTCGGATTAAGAAGTACTAATAAAATAAGTGGCTTGGACCCAAAGGTTGCAATTGTTAAACTGAAGAAACACTCGAGTTGATTTTGCCTTTTATCTTGTCTTGCGGGAGCAAAGTTCTCAAATCAGAATTTGGTGCATACTGCCTTATTCCTACTCCGATCCCAGCCACTGGCATTATGCCTTTATGAGGGAAATTAAAATAACTGAGAGAGTTCTGCAAGAATCTTACTTGGAGTGTGTACTGCGCAGATGAAGGTCATTTGGTCTATCAAAACCATGCTTGTCCTTTGCAGAGCAACATAACCAGCTGTGTAAGATTATGGCGCTCAGCTGCTTGTCCAATTTCATCTGGAAACACTGATCTGCTCTGATTTTGCCATCCTTCAGGATTTTATGATGTATGGGACATATCATGACTCATTGCATAAGGTTTGGTCCATACAGGGCCAAGAAGAGCCTGAATGCTTTAATGGTATGCTTTTGGAGAGCCAGAAAGAAAATAAAAGGACCAAACATTTCCAGCTCAGAAATACACACCCTCTCCTCCACATTCTGCTCAGAAGCCTGCTCAATGTTTGAATTGCCCAATGACTATTTGAGATATACCATTGCCTGGAGAGATTCAAAAGGGTCTTCCTCACACTGGGAAGAAAGCATACTCTGTCTGTTCCCATTCATCACCAGCTGTTAAAACCGACTCAAGAGTCAGACCTGTTCTGAAAGATGTTCAAAATTCATTCAAGGTTGTGACTATTTATTCCAAGGATAGAGATCCTAGTTTCCCTAAGAAGGTGATACGAGTTTTCTTTTTCTTGAATTGCTACCATCCACATGGACAAGCATCTATGCTGCCTCAGAGAGCAGTGAAGGTGTGTGACTGTAGTGATTTATAGACGATATGGGTAAAAAATGTCAGCTTTTATTCCCTAGAGATTGGCTGTGAACCTATGGATTTCACAGTAAGCTGACAGCTTCACGTTCACTTTTACTAACAGCTATTTTATATTTCCAGGTGGTTTAAAATCAAATTTAAATTTTCAAATTACAATGGTGGGACTTTAACTCAATTATCTCTTCAATATAGTTTCAGTTTTGTAACAACTGAGCCACATTTCAAATGGCTCTAATTAACACACACATTTAAACAATGAACTGTATTCACTTTTATGAATTCTTCTGGCAAATGTTTCTTTCATTGCTACAAGCAACAAACAGTTAAGGAAGCAATTTTAACCCAACTCGTGGGTGAAAAACAGCGGGGTATTAGTTGGACTCCATTACCCATTTTACACCGGTTCAGTTTTACTCTCTATGGTTTTGGTCAAATATCAAAGTAAAGGCTTGTGATGCAATGATAGTGTCCATCTCGATGCGAGACAACCCTGAGTTCAGGTCAGGTGCCAGAATGTCTTGGCCACAGAAAGAACATTCATGATATGATTCAGTGGGCTGATATTCAGTTTAGGATTCCTTCCATAACATCCCCAAAAGGGGGAAACATAGTGTGATGACACATACAAAAATCAAATATCAATTTGGCCAGTGATAAAACCTACAGCTGACTCCAAAGCAACTGTTTCTTGCCCAGTGGTTTGGTTGAAAGGACCTCCCAACTGTGTAGACCAATGCAGTTAGTTACAATTTTAATTACAAATCTCAGCTTGGGTGTTTAAATCTCTTCACAGTTGATTTAAACTTGATCAAAAGATCTTTTAAGCCCCCGGTTCACAAGGGGATGACCACATTTAAAAGTCACTACATGTTAAAAGCCATTTCAATTTAAACCTGCAATTGTTTGCATTGTCTTAAAACATTTCATACGCTCTACTTGTTAAATTAATCTGGCTTCAAGATTTTTGATGTATGATCTGCACATATAATTCAGTTAATACGGCCACTTAATTTACTGCAAATAGTGTTGCAATCTGTTTAATTACAAATTATAAATCAGCACTGATTGAAAAAAATCCTCAATTTGTCTCTATCATTTAGTCAGAATTGACAAAACTTGTTCAATTATTTATCCCTAGCCGATCTCCTCCAGTTCTTGACTCTTCTGCCAGTGGAAACAACCTGTTTTCAGCTACTCTGTCAAAACTATCAGGGTCTCACAGGTTTCAATGACTAACTTTTCATCCTTCTAGAGCCCAAAGAGTATTAGCCCATTTCCAATCAATCTGCAACCACATCGCAGCCCTCTTATCCCTCCATATGTTTGCCTGCAATGATCAATCAAAGGGGTGCACATCCCTGTGCTACATCAATGTCAAACTGACAGCACATGCCAGCAACTTACATGGCGAGCATGTGCTTCAAACAAATGGCCATGCCTCATAATGTAAGGGGATTAATCCACAGGTAGGTCTGTGAGCTCTGTTGTCTGCAAGGGCTACAAGCATAGTGAGTCAACAGCATATTCCAATATCTGTCCATTGACTAGTAATGAGCAGTCAAGGCAGACATGTTGGTGTACCTTACTCCCATCGTACCATCCCTCAGGACCTCAAGCAAGAGAGGGATTCATGATTTTTTTTAAAAAGTGCTTAAAATGGCAGGAAGGAGATAGGATACCTAGAATGAGCAGGTTGTCACACGAGGAAAGGTTGGATAGACTTGTATCTACTGGAGTTTAAAAGAGTCAATTGTTACTTATAATCTTGGGGATGTTTCTTTTAATGGGAAATTCAGAATCTGAGGGAGTCACTGTTTCATATTGTCACATATTAGAAACAGCAGAAGTGAAATTATTTTCTCAAAAAGGTGATAAAATTTTGGAACTTTTTTCTTGAAAAGGCAAACTTTGAATGTCTTTAAGGCAGATGTGGATAGTTTCTGGTGAAGCAAGGGTTTGAAAGGCTATCTGGCGTAGGTAGGAGTGTGGATTTGTGCTTACAATGAGATCAGCTATTCAGTTAATAAATGGCAAAGCCAACTCAAAAGGATCACATAGCCTACGCCTGTCCTTGTATATTTCTTCACCCCCTCCTGCGTGTTCTTTAAATCCTACCACATTGGCAAGTCGGAGGGTTAAGATGCCAAGTAAAACCTATCCCACAATCCTTGAATATACCTGTCATTGTGCCAAGACCCATGATAGAGCTCCAATGCTGTCAGAGCTACTGGAGTAGTTGGCCCATCAGAGTGTCTGAAGAGGGGTGCAAGGTTAGCCATCCCTTGGACTTTATGGCTATGGAGTGGACATCAAACTGGCAGGCAAGCTGTCCAACCCTGCTACCACCTCTGCCATCGTTTTCAACCCACACCCACATTGGAATAGATGTGAGATCATTAGAAGCACTTCTCCAAAAGCTGACTGCAGGGCTACAGATGTTATGAGAACCTAAGAACTCTTAGGTTGCTGACTTGCTCGCCGAGCAAGTCAATCACCTCATCCACAACCCGAGCTACAGATTTCTGCCAATACTTTAAATATAAGAGCTCCTGTCCTGTAATGTGTACAAAGAAATACATTCACGCATTTGTCTTTCATTCTTTTTTAATCTTTTTATGGCTTAAGTATGTAAATATTCCCCGTTTCAATTGAGTATTCATAACAGAGAGTAGCAATACAGAATTTATTCCAACAGGACAGCATCTTTGGATATTATCAATTTTCCCATATTCTAAGAATAAATTCTAATACTTTATATATATTTGTTCTATTTAATATGTGCATAATTGCTAAATAACACAGTCATAAAAGTAGTTCAGTAGACTTTAACAATTACAGGCTTTAAATTGAATCTAACTAGTTAAAGCAATGATGTGATTTAACTTCCATGTGATTTAACTTCCCAAAAGCAATGGTCTCACAAAAAGTTTCCTTTCAAACAAAGTTCAAAGTTCCTTCACATATCTCTGTTCAAAAAGTGGTATTCAACCGTATGTTGGAGCTCTCTCACTGTCAGTTGCAAAGAGCCTAATATAAAGGTTAACACCCATTCAAATATAGTGAAGCTGTTGAAATTGCTGGTGCTTTTGAATTCAAGAGATAATTATGAGAGGACTGAATAATTCCAAAATTTTATATCTATTTGAACTGAAATAAGTCATAGAAGAGATGACAAGAAAAAACTGACAGCTATAATGAGCTGCCAGACTAAGCAGCAGAGGCTGGTATATGAATAGGAAGGGTTTAGAGGGATATGGGGCAAATGCTGGCAAATGGACTAGATTTATTTAGAGTATCTGGTTGGCATAGATGAGTTGGACCAAAGGTTCTGTTTCCACATGACCAGATATTCTAAATAAATCTAGTCCCATTGCCAGCATTTAAATGTATGGTCTCTAACACAAAACAGATTCCACCGGAATGTTATAAAAATAAGTAGAATGAGAAATGATCCATTTAATGGTCCATTAAATCCTTCCTTTCTTTAGCTTCCTGTTGTTATTAAAACATGATCTTAGCAAAATGAGTAACACAATAATAAATGCAACAAAAGCATAATCTGAAAGAAAACTCTATACACTCAGAATATTTTGGGAGATTAGATTTTGCTTGCGTCTCCTCTTCTGATGTTCAAAGATATGGAGAAAATGTTGATCTCAGTCTAGATTTTAAACCAAGGTGGAAAATAAGGACACGTGACTTGGACCTTCTTGCTAAGAGCGACCAACATTTAAGTTTCCCTCTTTTGATTTCTTAAAAACTTCGTTCTTCTTTTTAATTGAATTATCTTATAACTTGGTTTCACAGGATCCTTGCTTTTCACTGGTTTTTGGTCACCTACCAAAGAGGAAACAAAATATCAAGGGAAATCAATACATTTTGGATGTTCTGTACAGCCTGTATATTCAGCAATCCTACAGTAACAACCATGAATGCTTTGTGTAACATGGACTAATATTTTTAAAACTCTGGGTTTCATACAAAACAAATTCCTTTTCTATTGGAAGAAGCTTTTCTTAAAAAGGAAACATGTCCTAACAAAACATTAAAGTTAAAAATTACAGATTTTAGTCATTTTGTTTTATCTAGATACTCAAAAAAGGAATCAAGTCATGCAGTTGAAATGCAAGTATCTTTCAGAATTTGCTTGAAAAGGCAATGTGATTGGTAGATTGATAATCAGATGGGATGATCTGGTACTCTTGTAGTGTAATTTTATATCCACATCCTAGAGTTTGGTTCGAGTCATCCGGTCAAGTATAAGACAAGATCATCTTGATTCACTGCATATTATTACTAAATGGAAGTAAACATGGTAATCGGAGATATACAGGCTCTAATCTTACTGTTACACTATTGAAAAAGACTAGTAGTTCCATGCGGTTTGTTTATTTGAATCTAGTCAACTCCTCCCTGGGGCTAACAGCTCCATGACACTGTTGCATCATTGTTCCAGGATCCCAAAGCCCTGATATAACAGATTGAGCCTGATCATTAATGTTTAAAGACAAAATCCAAACACCAATTGACCCTCAGAGCCATATCACATGATTTAATATTTGTCACAAAAACTTACTTTATTGGATATAGTAATTCAATAAAGTAGGGACCGCAATCTCAATAGTGTGTCTTATAAGAATTTATACTAGAAACTTTATTCTACTTTTTTTGCTCTAATCCTGCCCATGCCACTTCACCCTAGCTCTAAGATTTCCCTTGCCTTAGAAAATGCTAAGGTTCCCTTAGTATTCCAACTATACCTCTAAGGGGAGATTCTACAGGGGTCCTTCCCTTAGCTTTTGGCTACACCATACATCAATGTTTTCTTTACAAAGACAGATTCTTCTGTTCCTTGTTCAACTTGCTGGCATTTTCGAATAATTTGTGCTGGAAATGGTAATCCCATCTCCAGTGGTGTTGCACAAAAAAGAATCAATGCAAATACTAAGTCTTGCTTTATTGCTTGAAATTTTGATATGATTTATTTGATGTGCAGGCAATGTATTCTGCTGGGGTGACAATGTGGAACAAGTCACTTCCTCTTGGCACACATCTTGAAATGGTTTGTGGGTGAATAATAGCCTTTTGTCAGATACTACTCATTACAGGATACTGAATAAGGTGAAAATACTGCTCATCATGTCAACAAGAGTTATGTTTGTTGTGTTGCTAAGCTTCTGTGGAAAAGAAATTTGCAGAAATAATCCATCACAAGGATATAATCTTTCCTGCATACTGAACAGATCTTTGCTACTTTCATCCAAGGAGTGGATGGAACATAGTGTGGAGGTGGATGCTCCCTCCGTTGCTGGGCTTGATTCATTTGACATGCTTCACATGAATTCATGAGTCTTCAAATATTCTGGTTCATCACTGGCCAGTACACTGACTCAAGATGCTAGCTGGTTTGTGTGTTCAATATCCATGTGTCACAATATCCTCGCACAATGCTTTTTATACTAGGAATTGTTTACTGTTGGAAACAACAAGTTATCATATATGTTTGTCTCTCTACAGCCAAACTGAGCAAATCTTTAGTTTCTTTAATACAGTCCTGTCATCTCCAGATAATAAACTGAAAGAACTGTGGATGCTGGAAATCTGAAAGAGAAACAGAAATTGCTCGAAAATCTTAGCAGATCTGGCAGCACCTGTGTAGAGAAATCAGAGTTAACATTTTGAGTCCAGTGACTCTTCTGCAGAACTGATGGTAGCCAGGGAAAGGATTTTTTTTATATATAGAAGGTGGAGTGGGTGGGTGTGTGGGGGAAAAAAAGAGAGTAAATGATAGGTGAAGTTAGCGCCCAAAAGAAAGAGAAACATGCTTGGACGGACAGGGAAGTGGTTAAAAGTCAATTTGGGGGAAATGAATAGCTGCTAATGGGGACTAATAGTGACTGACAATGGGTAGAGTGTGGTAGCAGCCCATGTGGTGCCAAGGCCTGGTGTGTGGGGTTAGGTG
The DNA here is from genome assembly GCF_030684315.1 of Stegostoma tigrinum. Classification (NCBI taxonomy): domain Eukaryota; kingdom Metazoa; phylum Chordata; class Chondrichthyes; order Orectolobiformes; family Stegostomatidae; genus Stegostoma; species Stegostoma tigrinum. Next base: position 85,560,345 of record NC_081355.1, on the reverse strand, counting down.
TAAGCATGGGCAAAAAAGGTGCTCAAGCCCTAAAAATTGTTGAACTCAGTAATAAGTCCAGTGACAACAGGGTTCCCAGGTGGAAAGTGAAGTACTGTTCTTTCAGCTTGTGCTGAGCTTCACTGAAGCAAGCCTGAACAGAAATGTTGGCTAGAGAACGCAATGGTGTGTTAAAGTGGCAAGCAAATCAAAGCTCAGGGTTTTCTTCGCAGATAGAACATTGGCGTTCAGTGAAGCAGTCACCCAGTCTATGCTTTGTTTCCCCAGTGTAGAGAAGATCACGTTGTCAGCAGGAAATACAGTAGACTAGATTGAATGATGTGCGGGTAAAGCACTGATTCACCTGGGAAAGTGTGTTCGGGGCCTTGGATAGTGAGGAGGGAGAAGGTAAATGGGCAGGTGTTACATAATCTGCAGTTGCAGGGGAAGGTGTCATAGGGGTAATAATATTACCACTAATACCCCCAATCCTTTTAATTTACTATTTCTACCTCTTACTTTATATCTTTATATCTTGGATACTTATTCTAATTTATATGTGAATGAGCTGGTTGTGGATGAAAAAATACCGAATTGAAATGTGATTGATTTATTAAAAACAGTTACTCAAAATCACGAATTCTGTATCCCTGATAAATATCTTCTAAAAATCTTAATCAATATAGTGTCATTTAGCATAGAAACAGGCCGTTTGGCCCATTATTGGTTAGCATAGACATAAACACCAAACTACACTAATTCCATTTTCCTGCACTTGGTCAATAGTCTACAATGCCATACTATTTTAAATGTTCATTCAATTCCTTCTTAAATGCTGTGAGAGCACCTACATTTCTACCATCCTCTGGGTGAAAAAAAAATTTATTCCGGTTTCCTCTAACCACTTACTCCTCACTTTAAACTTATGCACTCGAATCTTAGACACATCTACCATGGGGAAAAGATTCTCATGATCTACCTTATTTATACCTCAATTTTATATGCCTCAACCAGATCCCCTCCTCAGCCTCCTTTGCTCCAAGGAAAACAAACCCAGCCTGTCCAGTGTCTCCTCATAACTGAGACTTTCCATCCCAGACAACATCCTGCTGAATCACCTCGACATCCTCTCCAGTGCAATCACGTGTTTGATGTGGATAGGTTATGCTGGGTCTGCACATGGAACTCTGATTGCAATACTTAGCTGGTTTCTTCTACTCACCAAAGTATATGTAAAAGGATGTGTGAAAAATAATTGGTTTTGAATGCTGACCATTTGATTAACATAGGACTACAGGAACAGGAGTAGGCTACTTAACCCCTTGAGCCTGCACCTTCATTCAATGAGAACATGGCTGATCTGTGGTTCAACTGCATATATCTGCCTTTCACCCATATCCCTTAACACCTTCGCTTAACAAAATTTTAAACAGGAGACAGCGAGAACGAGAGCAAGAAATAAATTTAACAATTGATCTAGCATCCATTGCCTTTTGTAGAACACTTACTACCTGAAACAAATCCACAGAGATGGGTATCCTATCATCAATTCATCACTTATTTACAAGTGGAGAGTCTTTGACGCTCTCTGATGAAGGGTCTAGGCCCGAAACGTCAGCTTTTGTGCTCCTGAGATGCTGCTGGGCCTGCTGTGTTCATCCAGCCTCACATTTTATTATCTTGGATTCTCCAGCATCTGCAGTTCCCATTATCACAGTCTTTGACACTGACCCACTCCTGTCCTCATCTTTCAGCCAGGACTCCCTGATTGGAGCTGTTAATCTGGTGCAATCAGGGAAATGCTATTCAGAGGTCTACCTGGTTACCTTCTTATATTCACTACATTACCCTTTGTGAGTAGAAATGCTTCCTGACATCTTTCCTGAATGGTCTGGTCCTAATTCTCAGACGATGCCCCCTACATCTAGAATTTCTAACCAGTGGAAATAGTTTGTCTACCCTGTCTTTTGCTGTAAATATTTTGAAAATTCTGATAAGATCACCCCCTAACCTTCTAAACTCAAGTGAAAACAGACTTAAGTTGTTTAATCTATCATCATGACTTCACCCTGGAGGTCCAGACATTATTTCTGAAAGGCTACAAATGTATTCCCTCCAAGGTCAATGTATTCTTCTTAAGGAGTGACGCTCAGATCTTCTCAGTACTCCAACTGAGACCTAACTGGGGTTTGTAGATACAATGCCCAGCTCTCCAATGGCTTTCTGAATCTGTTTTTGATATTTTAAAGATCTATGCCCTGAGCCTTAAGTCTCTTTGGGTATCCTCAGTATTTAGCTTCATACCATCTGGAAAGTATCCTGATCCATCATCTTTCAGTCCAAATTGGACGACCTCACACATGCTTACATGAACTCTATCTGATCTGGCCGAAGGGCCTGTTCCAATGCTGTACAACACTGTGTTCTATATAGGTTTATCCACCAAAAATGCGTAGGTTGGGATCACGTGAGAAATTAAACATTTCAAGCCACCCAAAACACTTTGTTTTGTCCATTTCCAGTTTTGAAGATGATGCAAAAGGAGCAGGTGACCAATTCGCTGTGAGGCAAAACTACTCAATCAGCAACAGCAATGAACATTTTTAATAAAATAAACAGGAGTTTTTCCTTGTACTTTTCTCAGCTATGTTTTCTAAGCCTCAGAAAACCGAGCATTTCCAGCACTCCTCGTGAGCTGAAAGGAGTAGAGTATGTCCTCTAGGCAAACATGTTTCCCTGCTTCAATCTCCTGGTTCTGCCACCTCCCTCCAGGATCCCGCCAGCTCCATGTTTTCCTTTAACCCAAATACATTCTCTTCTACCCTCGCTCCTTATTTTCTGCTCCTTGGCTACAGCCATGGGCCACCAGCCCTACTGCACAACCAGAAACAAACCTGTCAGTCAGTCATGAAAATGTACAGGAATAAAATGAAATGTTGTAGTTAATATCAGCAGATCATCAGGTTTCCTGTCCAGAGCTCCCTGCTCTACAAACATGGACATATCTTCTGTTAAATATCAGAACTCTGATGACTTACGTGGTTGACAAATCTTTTGGCACTCATTCAGAGAAATGAAGTTATTGTTATTTCCACCACAGCCAGAGTAGTCGAATGTCTCACAGATCCCTTTCTCATCGTTGAAGTAAAACCGTAGGATATCAGCTGCACAAGTTCCCTTATCTTTGGGTTTGGTACAGAAGGAGGGTAAAGCTGTAAAGAAATTATACCATTGAAAATACCTGCCTTACTGTGGTATACATTATTGTTTCATTTGAAGTGACTTAAAGTGAAGAAAAATATATTTAAAAATATATTTTAAAATAACTACCAGATATTGGCTTGCACTCATTCTGGCAAGATGAAACATCCTTGAAATTATTTTCATTTCCACGGCAACCACCAAACACAAATTCCTCACATTGTCCTGTTGTAAAGTTGTAGAAATATCTCTCAAGGTAAGCGCGGCATGGTCCTGAATCTGCCTCCAACCTACATGCTTTAGGAACTTCTGTGATGGTAAAAGAATTTGTGGTTAAATATATTGTAAAACAAGTGTGTTCTCATTGTTTCTCCAGCTACACAAGTCACAGGGGATATTGCTGCCAACTGAATTTACAATGCAGTTAAAAGTAACCCGGTTAGGATTGCCATTGTCTTTTTGCAATAATTTTTTAAAAAATCCAAAACAGTTCTGGGAAGGATATGAAGGAATAACAGGGAAGGAACAATTTACAAGGAAATGTCCTAAACTTATATACAAGTGTGTTACAAAACAAAATTAGTTACAGAACACATAAAAAAGAGACATTTTGTTCAAATAGCCAAAAGCTTCTTTGGATAAATAAATATGTTGGGTTCATTTTAATGAGATTGAAGATTTAGTGAACTATTACAGGAGATATTTCTTGTATTATCAACTGAATACTGTGAAGAATAGTAAGAAGAAGGCTAAACTGCACAATCCCCACCTTGATCACTGACCATTCCAGCTCATGTTTGACTCCCCTTGAGTACCCTGTTATTGAAATGGATTATTCACAATAGTACATAACAGGCTGACAGAGGAGCTTTCAATCCACAAAACACAGGGACAAATATCATGGAACACCACAAGGAAATTCATGCAAGTTTCATAAGTTTCTCAAAGTTAAATGGCATTTTTGAATTGATCAATTTCTATGTAAGTGTTTGGCTTCTTTGTAACAAAACAATCTGGCTCACTGTGCCTCTCAATGGAGCTTAACAAAGCGCCTGGTTTTCTAAAATAGAAAACCATCTTTCACATTAAATTTTGTTAAAAGGACTGGCTTGAACTCCTCTGCAGTCCAGTTAGTAAATACATAGAAACCAAGTGAAAATTTTAATCACACATGGAAAACCAGGAAATCTATCATGCTCTATCAGGTTTATGCTTTACTACATGTTAGTCCATGTAATATATGTCATAGATTTTGGGCTCTGTGAAGTTAGATATCTTAAAGATTTTTTTAATATAAGGCTACAATGTCACAGACTTACAGTCTAGGTTCTGTAAGTACCAATGTCACTGCATGTTACATGCACATAACACTGACTCCATAACTCAGTAATGGAGTGATGTTGAAGTGTCACGTACTGCGATATAGGCAATTGTCTTAAAAAGGTACATGTCTATCCAGATTATATAACATAATAGGCAATGATCCACTCCCGCAAAAAGATATATCTGAACTACCCATCATAAACCAATTATCATGCCAGATAACAGATTTGGAATCTATGCCACAACACAACACTCCCATTGCTTTAAAGAACACAATCCTTTTCCAAAAGCATGTATGGCAGACAGACAAAATGACCTGATCTAATGCTTATACAGTCATCACAACTGGGTGCTGTAGCTTCAGTTTGTGGTGTGCTATCATTGTAAAAGGATATATACCATTAATCATTGATTTATGCTTGTTATCTGGCATGATAGATGGTTGATGATATGTAGTTCAGATATAGAACATAGAACATAGAACAGTACAGCACAGAACAGGCCCTTCAGCCCACAATGTTGTGCCGATCATTGATCCTCATGTATGCACCCTCAAATTTCTGTGACCATATACATGTCCAGCAGTCTCTTAAATGACCCCAATGACCTTGCTTCCATAACTGCTGCTGGCAACGCATTCCATGCTCTCACAACTCTCTGCGTAAAGAACCTGCCTCTGACATCCCCTCTATACTTTCCACCAACCAGCTTAAAACTATGACCCCTCGTGCTAGCCATTTCTGCCCTGGGAAATAGTCTCTGGCTATCAACTCTATCTATGCCTCTCATTATCTTGTATACCTCAATTAGGTCCCCTCTCCTCCTCCTTTTCTCCAATGAAAAGAGACCGAGCTCAGTCAACCTCTCTTCATAAGATAAGCCCTCCAGTCCAGGCAGCATCCTGGTAAACCTCCTCTGAACCCTCTCCAAAGCATCCACATCTTTCCTATAATAGGGCGCCCAGAACTGGACGCAGTATTCCAAGTGCGGTCTACCCAAAGTTTTATAGAGCTGCAACAAGATCTCACGACTCTTAAACTCAATCCCCCTGTTAATGAAAGCCAAAACACCATATGCTTTCTTAACAACCCTGTCCACTTGGGTGGCCATTTTAAGGGATAGTGGACCATTGCCTATTACATCATATGATCTGGACTAAACACAATGACGTAGAATCCTTCCAGAAACATTTTTCATGTCTCAAACTTGAACGCTTTGTCTTAGTTCAAGTTAGAATTATTATTTGCATACACAATGATGATGCACTTGTACCATTTTCTCCCTTCTTTCCAAGAATGTGTCACACAGTTGTTTGGGTGGTGACAGTATGAAAGGGTATAGCTGTGTGAATCGGAATCCCAACTTGACAGTTGTTGATGAGGCCAAATCACAGCCATTTGAAAACCTTGGTATAAACAACACATTCAATGAGACAGTTTGGTAGAGGATTATGAGGAGAAGAAGGTAAAGTGTTGAACAGCTATTTACTTTACATATTGGAAGGGCACTTGAGTGTACTGAGGACCATTGTTGGACTCAATTTGTTGAATCGCACCAAACACATTGAATATGACAGTCAGTCATCAATTGCTGCATTAGTCCTACACAAATCTTTTATTTTATCACACAGAAGGCAATAGGTGAAACAGTCAGTCACCAGCCAGGCTCACTGATCTCATGTAGAAGGGCATATTCTCTCAATTATTGAGATTAATGGACTGACATGTTTCGCGTAACCAGATCAATTGTTCAGCGTTCTTGTTAATGCCAGGCCAATCTCTTGGTGTTTATTCTGTGCTCATGTGAGACTGCATCAATCACACGCTTTGACATGGAGCTCGCAGAATTATGACTTGAAGATCACATTCTTTGAGAGGCCAAATTAGTCTTAGTGAGCATAACAAATATATTTACTCAGGGACCTCTTGGATATATTTAGGACATCTCACAATGGTAATCTTTGAGCCATTGCTGTTGGTCCTTTTCTGAAGGAGCTGAATCTGCAAAAGCTCGGTTGTCATCAAAACATACAAGATTGGTACTGCAGTCTGGAATCTTTGCTGGTAAAATTGACAGGCTTGTCACAAATGAATTCTCAGCAAATGGAAGTCTGTACATGATGGTAGACTGATGATAGCTGTTCCATCTGTTTCAATTTTTTCAAAGATTTCAGGTGTCCATTCCAAGGACTCATACTATTTAAAACAGATAATGCTGAAGTATGGGATTTAGGGACAATTGTAAACCGTTGGCTTATTTTGCGCAGACTGTACAACACTATGCTAGTTCATTTATACATTTTATGCAGAAAGAAATGAAATTTGCTCTGCCAGCAGTGTTGAATTGGGCTTGCAATGTATATTCTTCCTTTCTTTGTAGATAGGTCACTGGGATAGAGGTAAAGACTTCTGCTTTTCTGGCAATTTCCATGTGATATATTAAGTTTACTATAGGTGTTGTTTGCCTGGGATCTATAAAGCGGTGTTGCTGCTGTTTCCACTTTGACTTTGTTGACATATTTGTATCATAAATGGAACTTTGTTTCTTCATTGGCTTTTCTTCACCTGTTATTGTGGGGTAGCGTGTTGCACTTTGGGTTTCTCTGGCAGATTGGATTTGTTACACATTTCAGCCTAATGTCAAGTTATGGAACATGTATCACAAAATACTGGACACTGTCTCAGGAGGTGAGAAAAGCCATGCCTCTTATAAGACTTGGATACCTTGCATGTTCCACTGAACCTGCTGATAGCGCAATAGGTCATCCAAAGTCAAGCACTGCAGATGCTGTTGGCCTGCTCCAATTGTTTCAAACTCGTGTTTCCCCCCCAGTGGACCAGCAATGATATATTCCTTAGGATTGTCCAGGAGTACTTTGCAGAAGGATTTGAGGTGAAGAAGCAATGACCAGATCTGTAATCCCATCAGTTAAATTGGCTCAGGTGAAATCAAATCCCATACATCTCCAAATTGGTTGATGTCATTACCTGATTATTGGCAGTATGACAGGAATTCAAGTCTGTGTATCCTGAAGTAGACTCAAACTTTAAATTGTTCTTAGATCTGAAAAAAAATCGTGTCAGGCCCTTTATAATCATTGTCAGGAAAGCTGAAGCATTTTAGCTTGTTTGGCCTTTCAGTGCCCAAAGCAAGAAATATCTTGACTACCTAGTGTTGTTTGTCAGTTATCTGCTGATCCATTGAATAAATATTGATTCTTCATTTAAATAACTGAAGTTTTGTCAAGAGTGTTAGTGAAATGCCAGTCATGTGTTTTGTTTTCTATGTCAATGTCATTAGTAAATGTACAATATTTCTGAGTGTGCATAAATAGTTAGATTGCTCTGCAATGCTTCAGCATCCTTTGGGATTATATTGAACCTGTGAGACATAGCACATTTCACACCTTTGCTTGACAGATCATTATACTGAGATAAAGTGGACGTGTACATGAGCAGTTCCCATCTCCCAACCTTGAAAGGCAGTGTCATCCCTTGAAAAGTTTAATGTTAAAATTAACCTACCCCTGCAGGGTCACGTTGAACCATCAAATTCTGTACTCTCATTCAAAAAGGTGCACATAAGTGTGAAATGATGTGTGCGAGCCAGGTCCCAACATATTCCCTGCACATCAAATGTGGGTAATGATGAAGTAAACACAAAGTGCAGCAAATTGATGGTTCAAGGACTCCAACTGAAGTGAAGTCCATCAGTCATGTGGGTGCAACTTAACCAAAATCACACAGCAGAAAAGTGACTGCTACTTATTCAGCAATGCAAATCAAAATACATTTACGGGAGGAGACGGCCTAGTGGTATCATCATTGGACTGTTGATCCAGAGACCAATGTAATGTCCAAGGAAATAGCAGGCCAAGCAGCATCTCAGGAGCACAAAAGCTGACATTTCGGGCCTAGACCCTTCATCAGAGAGGGGGATGGGGGGAGGGAACTGGAATAAATAGGGAGAGAGGGGGAGGCGGACCGAAGATGGAGAGTAAAGAAGATAGGTGGAGAGGGTGTAGGTGGGGAGGTAGGGAGGGGATAGGTCAGTCCAGGGAAGACGGACAGGTCAAGGAGGTGGGATGAGGTTAGTAGGTAGCTGGGGGTGCGGCTTGGGGTGGGAGGAAGGGATGGGTGAGAGGAAGAGCCGGTTAGGGAGGCAGAGACAGGTTGGACTGGTTTTGGGATGCAGTGGGTGGAGGGGAAGAGCTGGGCTGGTTGTGTGGTGCAGTGGGGGGAGGGGATGAACTGGGCTGGTTTAGGGATGCAGTAGGGGAAGGGGAGATTTTGAAACTGGTGAAGTCCACATTGATACCATATGGCTGCAGGGTTCCCAGGCGGAATATGAGTTGCTGTTCCTGCAACCTTCGGGTGGCATCATTGTGGCAGTGCAGGAGGCCCATGATGGACATGTCATCAAGAGAATGGGAGGGGGAGTGGAAATGGTTTGCGACTGGGAGGTGCAGTTGTTTGTTGCGAACTGAGCGGAGGTGTTCTGCAAAGCGGTCCCCAAGCCTCTGCTTGGTTTCCCCAATGTAGAGGAAGCCGCACCGGGTACAGTGGATGCAGTATACCACATTGGCAGATGTGCAGGTGAACCTCTGCTTAATGTGGAATGTCATCTTGGGGCCTGGGATGGGGGTGAGGGAGGAGGTGTGGGGACAAGTGTAGCATTTCCTGCGGTTGCAGGGGAAGGTGCCGGGTGTGGTGGGGTTGGAGGGCAGTGTGGAGCGAACAAGGGAGTCACGGAGAGAGTGGTCTCTCCGGAAAGCAGACAGGGGAGGGGATGGAAAAATGTCTTGGGTGGTGGGGTCGGATTGTAAATGGCGGAAGTGTCGGAGGATAATGCGTTGTATCCGGAGGTTGGTGGAGTGGTGTGTGAGAACGAGGGGGATCCTCTTGGGGCGGTTGTGGCGGGGGCGGGGTGTGAGGGATGTGTCGCGGGAAATGCGGGAGACGCGGTCAAGGGCGTTCTCAATCACCGTGGGGGGAAAGTTGCGGTCCTTAAAGAACTTGGACATCTGGGATGTGCGGGAGTGGAATGTCTTATCGTGGGAGCAGATGCGGCGGAGGCGGAGGAATTGGGAATAGGGGATGGAATTTTTGCAGGAGGGTGGGTGGGAGGAGGTGTATTTTAGGTAGCTGTGGGAGTCGGTGGGCTTGAAATGGACATCAGTTACAAGCTGGTTGCCTGAGATGGAGACTGAGAGGTCCAGGAAGGTGAGTCTCCAGCATCTGCAGTTCCCATTATCTCTAATGTCCAAGGAACTGGGTTTGAATGGTAGAATTTGAATTCAATAAAAATATGGAATTCAGAATCTAACGATGACCATGAATCCATTGTCAATTGTTGGAAAAAGCTTTTTGGTTCACCAATGTCCTTTTAGAGAAAGAAATTGCCCTCCTTACCTGGTCTGGTCTATGGCAATGTGACTGAATTAACTGTCTGCTGGACAATTAGGGGTAAGAATAAATTCTGGCCTGGTGACACCCTCATTCCACAAATGAATAAAACAATTGACAGAAAGTAATGGGTTATTTATAACCACGTACCACTCATACACTCAGTATGGTTTCTTATTTTTCTCTCTTCCACGATACCCAACTGCAGGCCTAATTTCTGTAGCTGTGGTGGATAAACCAGCTCCGGAGCTGGTCTAGTTTGCTCAAAAACCACAGGGCAGTGTTCTTTGCTGCTTCTGAACATTCAGGGATGTAACTTGAAGAGAGTTTCCTGAAGGTTCACTCATTTTGGGCTTCCTTGGCTGCTGACTTTGGGATTACAGGCACAGAGAGGTCCATGGGCAATTCCAGACACCAAGTGTTCCCCTAATGAGGAGCTGGATCCTACCAGGCTTGGGCTATTTAGTCCATTTATAGGAGAGTTTTTCCTTGCACTTTGGAAAGAAAAAGGGAGGGGTTGGCTATAATGGAAACATATGCAACAGCAGTTAGCGATGATTCATGTGGTGAAATAGTCCCATGGAGAGGACAGGAAGTGCGGACGGATCCATACTTGGAAGGATTATTTTTCTTCTGCTCACGGGATGTAGCCATCACTGGCTGAGGTGGTAAGAGCAGTTGAATGGATATGGTGCATTCACTACTGAACGGTGTACTCCATGAGCCCTGACAAGATGCACATGCAGCAGAAGAAAGACTGAGCACTGGCCAGGTGACGGTGAGGTAGCACATTGAAGATAGTGGACCTTGAGTGCACAAGAACACTGACCTTTCTGGGCATCTGATTTTGAACACAAAACTGACCCAAGTTATAAATTTCTGTCCAGGTTGGCTGGGTTTAGTGGTGTGCCCTTCCTGGGCTATCAACAGGATAAAAGTACTGCCCTCAACTTTACTTTCAGGATGGGGATCTGGAGCTGCTGGTAGTCAGGGTGTGGCCTGCCTATCCTCCCAAACATTTTCCTCTGTTGAACAGCACAGTGTGATGGCCAGTTGCTGGATTGCGGCATCTGAAGTGCTGTGTAGTTGGGATTTCAGCACAGTGTTGGAGGCACATACTCCATAACGTCTTAGCAGTGGAGAGTAGTTCTACTTTGCTCGCCACACAGTTCCCCAAGAAACAATCAACACCTTGGTTGCATGATGGAGGCAGCAAAAAGGTGGAAGATTGTTTGAGAAAATGCAGACTGGCCAATGGCAGACTCAGCACTGTGAAACTCACTCTCCCTCACACTAACTTTCGATTGGAAATTCAGTCCACTTTCTTGTAAAGAATAAAGAACATATTTAAATGTTAACAGAACTTCATTCAGCAGAAGAATAAAAGCAGTTTTTTCCCCCTTTCGCCTTCTAATGAGTAGTTTGCAAGCATCATTTCAGTTATCAACTATGCAAAATATTTTTTTTAAAGAACAGTTTTGATAAGCAAGAACTCTCACACCTCTTGTCACACTCTCATTTTCCTAAATGCAAATGTCCTTCATGCAAAAGTACACATCACAGAGCACAGAAAAATAAAGAACACAGCTTACTTTTAATTCTTCGGCAGTGCCGTGTGCATTCTTTCAACGTTTTAAAGTTATTTGCATTACCACTGCAGCCACCATATTCAAATTCCTCACAATTCTGAGTATATCTGTTGTAATAAAAGCGTTGGATCAAGGCCTTACAGGGTCCTGGGTCTGGTAACAGCGAGCAGACACCTCGGTTGTCTAGAAACATGAAGATTACCACATGTAACATCTATAAAATTGCACAATAGCTGAGTAAACATAAGTCCTGGTACGTAAAAACATAAAACAATGGAAATCCTAAACATTAGCGTAGGCAGAATATCAAATTCAGAGAGGAGGTGGTCGATCTTTAATACTGCAATATAAAGTGTTCTCAGCTCAGAAGAGTTCCAATAGATTTGAGGGTATCAAACGTAGTACGATTAATTGAAAAAAGAAGGTAGAGAGAAAACAAGAAATTATTGAATGGTTAGCCTGACATCAGAAATGAGGAAAATGCTAGAGTCCATTACAAAAAAATTTAATAGCAGATGACTTGAAAAACAAATGGCAGGATCAGACAGAGTCAGCCTGGATTTACGGAAGGGAAAGCATGCTTAATAAATCCACTGGAGTTTTGCAAGGATGTAACTAGTCAAGTTGGTAAGGGGGCACCAGTGAACGTGGTTTATTTGGCTTCTCAGAAGGTTTTTGATAATGTCCGTCATGAGATTAGCATGGAAAACTAAAGCAATGTGCTGATAGGGTTAGAAACCTGTTTGGCAATCAGAAAACAAAGACCAGGAATAAATGGATCGTTTTCTGATTGGCAGCCAGAAATCAGCAGGAATCGCAGTAACCGGTGCTTGGGCCTCAACCATTTACATAGACAAGCAAACTAAATGCAACATCACCAAGCTAGGTAGGAGATTGAGCTGTGAGGAAGATGAAGAGACTCTACTATCTACTCCCCACCTACACTCACCTTTACTGGTTCCATCCCCACTTCTTTGAGCTGTCTGTCTCCTCTCCACCTATCTTCTCCTCTATCCATCTTCTATCCACCTCCCCCTCTCTCACTATTTATTTCAGAACCCCCTTCCCTTCCCCCATTTCTGAAGGAGGGTCTAGGCCGGAAACATCAGCTTTCCTGTTCCTCTGATGCTGCTTGGCCTGCTGTGTTCACCCAGTTCTACATCTTGTTATTATAACAGACTCTTCAGGTGTGACCTGGACAAGTTCAGTGAGTGCATAAATGCATGGCAGATGCATTATAATGTGGATAAATGTGAGTTTATTCACTTTGGTGGCAGGCATATTATTTTCTGGATGGCGATACATGGGAAAAGGAAAGATGCAATGATACCTGGGTATTCTTGTACACCAGTCACTGAAGTAAGCATGCAGATGCAGCAAGCAGTAAAGAAGTTAAATGGTATGTTGGTCTTCATAGCAAGAGGATTAGAATGCAGGATCAGGGCTTCTTGCTGCAATTGTACAGGCCCTTGGTGAGACCACACCTGGAGCATTGCATGCAGTTTTGGTCTCTATCTGAGGAAGGACGTTCTGGCTTTGAAGGGAGTATAACAATGGTTCACCAGACTGGTTCCTCAAACTGCTGAACTGACATATCAACTGAATTGGTTAAGATTATATTCACTGTGGTTTGGAAAATAAGGAAAAGGGATCTTATAGAACCCCACATTGTGGAAACAGGCCATTTGGCCCAATGGGCCCACATCAACCCTCAGAACAACATCCCACCTGGAGCCAGCCACCTACCTTATCCCTGTAACTCTCCATTTCCCATGGCTAACCCACTTAGCCTGCACACCACGGGCAATGTAGCATGGTCCATTCACCTAACCTGCACATCTTTGGATTGTGGAGGAAACACTTGCAGTCACGGGGAGAATGTGAAAACTCCTCACAGTCATCTAAATGTGGAATTAAACTTGGGTGCCTGGTGCTGTGAGGCAGGTTGTTAACCACTGAGCCACCGTGCTGTGCATCTCACCAAAACTTCTAAAATTCTAACAGGAATAAAACAAGGTAAATGCATTAAGGTTACTCCTGATGACTGGAGGGTCCAGAGCTGGAGTCACAGTTTGAATTATGTGGGTAGGGCATTTAGGATTGAAACAAGGAGAGATTCCTTCACCCAAAACAGTTGTGAGCCTGTGGAAGTTTCTGCCACCGAAAGCCTTTCATGTTAAAGCATTGAATGTTTTCAAGAAGGGGCTAGAAATAAATGTTAAGGTTAAAGGGATTAAAAAAAAGGGATGGAAAGAAAACAAGAATAGATACTGAGTAAGATGAACTGTCCAGGTCATGCTGAATGATGGATTAGGCTTGAAAGGCCAAATGATCTACTCCTACTTGAATTTTCTCTAATTCTATCACAATCTCAGAATCCGGAGCTGGGAAGGAGAAAAATCAGCCAGGGTTCATCTTGGAATCACCACTACTTCAGAGTGATAATGCATGTGTGGAGATTTTGGGTTGTGAGTACAGTGAATTTGTTTAATTTGAATTTATTCCACCAATAACTGAATAATCAGTCACTCATGACATTGATACTCTCTCTCACTCACTCAGTATTATAATTGGTTTGATCAAATAGCTGAGTGAATTATGGAGCCTATGACAACAATTATAAAAGCTGAATAAAAAGACTTTGGTCTTTCCAATGTTCAATTTAAGGAAGAGATAGCAAGAATTGCAGATGCTAGAGTCAGTGATAACACAGTGTGGAGCTGGAGCAACACAGCTGCCTGGCCTCCTATGTTCCTTCAGCTCACATTATGTTATCTCTTCAATTGAAGGAAGTTGTGACTTCAATGTAAATCTCAGTACAAATGTGGTTAGTGCATTCAGAAACTAGTTGGAGAAACAAGGTTGGCTAATATAAACAAATAGAAAGCCTGTCCTAAAGGGATAAATGGTGTTGGATTTGTAAGTAGCTATTGACATGAAAGTGTGAAATGGAGTGTGTTCAAATAAATCTGTCTGACAAAAGTTTTAGGACACAATGAAGACAAATTCTGAATGATAGTTTACGATAATCACAAAACATGGTAGTCAGTGGAATAATTTTTCTATTCATGATTCTTTTAAAAAATGTCACCCTTTCTGGTACTACAGCTATTGAAAAGTAAAGCTCCATTATTAAAATACCTAATGTGCAGTAATCAGAAGCAAACTATCAAACACAGTCAAAAATCTATGCAATACAAGTCAAGTCTTCAGAAATCAGCTATTTTTCCAAACAAAATGTTTTGAGTGGCCTTGGCAGAGTTCAGCGGGATTTTGCACATTAGTTGTGATAAGTGTTACCTATGGAGGGAATAATTAAGCACGAAAGACTCTCAATTCGACATGTAATGTCAGAAAATGGTCAAAATATATTTCTGGAAGATAACGACATTTTTCCACAATATAAATGAATCCAGCAGGCCTGACCATAAACCTTAGGGAGATAATAATCACATTAGGCTTCTGGTTAGTTTCGAAAGTAAAAAAAAACAGCTGATTCTCAAGTAACTGTAACAATGGGGAAGTCTATTTGAAAATTTACCCATGCATTGGCTGTCTCTCGCGCCATTGCTCCAAAGTTTCACTCACCACATTCCCACACACTACTCCATAAACTGATTCACTAAAAATTCTCCTGATGGACATGATCACTGATTCCTGTTCAGTCCCATCTTTGTCAAATGCAACCAGTTTCCCATTCCACAGTGAATTGAATTCATATCATTATTCTCCTGTTCAAATGCCATCATGGCCTCAACTCCTCCAAAAACCCATAAATTCCATCTGCCAATTTACCAAGCCAAACAAATCTTGCCTGGTGAAGGAGTGAGCACAGGGACCTGGCATTGATTGCTACAAGAGTTAATGTTGGCAACGTCCATAAAGGTGATTTTGGCCCAGCATCCGACAGCCCAGGAATCCTTTGGATGGCTTTTGCGCCATCTTTCGAGATCGGCGATGAGATTGGTCCTTGGGCTAGTTTCTGTGGTGTCTTGCAACCAGGGATTCAAGTGGTCCAACATGGGGGTGGCCTGCTTTAGTAGCCATTTCCAGCCCATTATTTCCAGTAACCCCACATTGTGGTCTTGCAGCGGTGCTGCCGTTTCCTGAACCTAAGAGCTGGGAATTGAACTAAGATGGACTTTGTCTTGATTTTTAAGAATTGTTTTCTTATTTATGCCTTAGAACATAGAACATAGAACATAGAACATAACAGCACAGTACAGGCCCTTCGGCCCTCGATGTTGTGCCGACCTGCCATACCAATCTGAAGCTCATCTAACCTACACTATTCCTTGTCCAGTGACGACTTAAATGTACTTAAAGTTGGCGAATCTACTACTGTTGCAGACAAAGCATTCCATACCCTTACCACTCTCTGAGTAAAGAAACTACCTCTGACATCTGTCCTATATCTTTCACCCCTCAATTTAAAGCTATACCCCTCGTGCTCGCCGTCACCATCCTAGGAAAAAGGCTCTCCCTATACACCCTATCTAACCCTCTGATTATCTTATATCTCAATTAAGTCACCTCTCAACCTTCTCTCTAACGAAAACAGCCTCAGGTCCCTCAGCCTTTCCTTGTAAGACCTTCCCTCCAAACTAGGCAACATCCTAGTAAATCTCCTCTGCACCCTTTCCAAAGCTTCTACATCCTTCTAATAATGCGGTGACCAGAACTGTACTCAATACTCCAAGTGCGGCCGCACCAGAGTTTTGTACAGTTGCAGCATAACCTCTTGGTTCTGGAACTCGATCCCTCTATTAATAAAGGCTAAAACACTGTATGCCTTCTTAACAGCCCTGTCAACCTGGGTGGCAACTTTCAAGGATCTGTATACATGGACACCAAGATCTCTCTGCTCATCTACACTACCAAGAATCTTACCATTAGCCCAGTACTTTGCATTCCGGTTACTCCTACCAAAGTGCATCACCTCACACTTGTCCTCATTAAACTCCATTTGCCAGCTCTCAGCCCAGCTCTGCAGCTTATCTATGTCTCTCTGCAACCTACAGCATCCTTCGTCACTATCCTCAACTCCACTGACCTTAGTGTCGTCTGCAAATTTACTAACCCATCTTTCTACGCCCTCATCCAGGTCATTTATAAAAATGACGAACAGCAGTAGACCCAACACCGACCCTTGCGGTACACCACTAGTAACTGCTCTCCAGGATGAACATTTCCCATCAACTACTACCCTCTGTCTTCTTTCAGCAAGCCAATTTCTGATCCAAACTGCTATACCTCCCACAATCCCATTCCTCCGCATTTTGTACAATAGCCTACTGTGGGGAACCTTATCGAACGCCTTACTGAAATCTATACACCACATCAACGGTTTACTCTCATCTACCTATTTGGTCACCTTCTCAAAGAACTCTGTAAGGTTTGTGAGGCACGACCTACCCTTCACAAAACCGTGCTGACTATCCCTAATCAAATTATTCTTTTCTAGATGATTATAAATCCTATCTCTTATAACCTTTACCAACAACTGAGGTAAGGCTCACTGGTCTATAATTACCAGGGTTGTCTCTACTCCCCTTCTTGAACAGGAGAACCACACTTGCTATCCACCAGTCTTCTGGCACTATTCCTGTAGACAATGATGAGTTAAAGATCAATGCCAAAGGCTCGGCAATCTCCTCCCTAGCTTCCCAGAGGATCCTAGGTTAAATCCCATCCGGCCCAAGGGACTTATCTATATTTACACTCTGTAGGATTCTGAATACCTCTTCCTTGTGAGCCTCAATCCCACCTAGTTTAGTAGCCTGTATCTCAGTATTCTCCTCGACAACACTGTCGTTTTCTAGAGTGAATACTGTCGAAAAATTTTCATTTAGTGCTTCCCCTATCTCCTCTGACTCCACACACAACTTCCCACTACTATCCCTGATTGGCCCTAATCTTACTCTCGGCATTCTTTTATCCCTTAAATACCTATAGAAAGCCTTCAGGTTTACCCTGATCCTATCCGCCAACAACTTCTCATGTCTCCTCCTGGGTCTTCTGAGCTCTCTCTTTAGGTCTTTCCTGACTACCTTGTAACCCTCAAGCGCCCTAATTGAGCCTTCACATCTCATCCTAACATAAGCTTTCTTCTTTCTCTTGACCAGAGATTCCACTTCCTTCGTAAACCACAGCTCCCGCGCTCTACAGCTTCCTCCCTGCCTAACAGGTCCATACTTATCCAGGACACACAGATGCTTTTCCTTGAATAAGCTCCACATTTCTGATGTGCCCATCCCCTGCAGTTTCCTTCCCCATCCTATGCTCCCTAAATCTTGCCTAATCTCATCGTAATTGCATTTCCCCCAGCTATAACTCTTGCCCAGTGGTATACACCTATCCCTTTCTATCACTAAAGTAAATATAACAGAATTGTGATCGCTATCACCAAAGTGCTCACCTACTTCCAAATCTAACACCTGGCAGGGCTCATTATTCAGTACCAAATCTAGTGTGGCTTCGCCCCTTGTTGGCCTGTCTATATACTGTGTCAGGAAGGCCTCCTGCACACACTGGACAAAAACTGATCCATCTATAGTACTCGAACTATAGTGTTCCCAGTCAATATTTGGAAAGTTGAAGTCCCCCATGACAACTACCCTATCTCTCTCACTCCTATCGAGAATCATCTTTGCTATCCTTTCCTCTACATCTCTGGAACTATTTGGAGGCCTGTAGAAAACTCCCAACAGGGTGACCTCTCCTTTCCTGTTTCTAACCTCAGCCCATACTACCTCAGTTGCCTTATTTAAGACATGTACCATGGTATGGTGATTTAAATACTTTTCACTGTATATTTTTTGTAAAAAGTACAAGTGACAATAAATAACCATTCAATTCTCAGAACTGAAAATTTGGTCGCATGACCACCCCCCTTCACCCCCCCCCCCCACCCTCAGTTCAACCCAACTACCCAAAGGAACAAGGATCACCCAACCTAAATATTAACTCTCATTTCTGTCCACAGATGCTGAAGACCTGCTGAGCTTTTCCAGCAAGTTCTGTTTTTGGTGCCTTTATGAATTCCTGAGTTTGAAAAATCAGATCATTTAGAGGGTCAGCACTGCCTCATACAACAACTACTGATAATAATCAATGTCACTAACTGTAAGCTACAAAACAAAAGCCTCTGAACTTGTAGAACCCATCTACCAAGCTGTAAGAAAGTAGTCAGAAAGCTTTTTTCATCAAAACCATGAAGCAGAAGTCACTTTTCAGAAAAGTCTCTTCCCACACTTGAAAGTTTCTATTACTCTTTCTTTAAAAAAATACCTTCTACAGTCTCTCAATTGCTGGCTAACCAATCAACCTATCTCCACAAAAAAGAACTCTAGACTTCAAGGGAAAGCAAGAGTAACAGGGCATTTTGATATTGTACAACACATCTGCCAGTCCACTTATGCTGTGCTGAGTACAATTTTGGAAGTTAAGAAAGACTTAACTACGTTAAGAGTGCTGAGTTTTACACACTAAGATGACTTAGAAGATAATTTTGGTGTTTACAGGTGATGGTGGTAAAACATTTTGATGAATTAGAAACTGATGGGTTTTTTTGGGTCTGGTTAGGCACTGCAGGGAATATGACAACTATATGAAATTTGGTTATATAGAACAGGGTGTCAAACAGGCTCACCAAAGTACATGTCTGCCCTTTCACCTAACTACCAAAGTATCCATTTGAAGAAAGGCTATGATCATGTTCAGTCTCCTGGTGAATACTTATCCCACAATAACAGCAAGGTCATGGGTTCAATCCCCATACTAACCAAGTCTATAGGATTCTAGCCACTAGTTTAATGCTTTGTGTTCGGACCGAAAGCTTGTGTGGCCATCTCAGGGGCAGCACTGTGGCTCAATGGTTAGCACTATTCCTCAGAGCGCCAGGGACCTGGGTTTGATTCCATCCTCAGGCAACCGTGTGTGGATTTTGCACATTCTCCCAGTGTCTGCATGGGTTTCCTCTGGGTGCTCCGGTTTCCCCCCACGGTCCAAAGATGTGCAGGCTAGGTGGATTGGCCACACTAAGTTGCCTGTAGAGTTCAGGGATGTGTAGATTAGGTGGGTTGTGGAGTGTGTAGGGTCATGGGATGCTCCAAGGGTCAGTGTAGACTTGTTGGGCTGAAGGGCCTGTTTCCACACTGTAGGGATTATAAGATCTATGAATAAGTTTCACTTTAGCAGAATATACAGTTGCAATCTTATTCATGATTATGATCAAGGTAACTAATGGTTAGGGAGTATTTTGGTGTGTCTTGAAGCCATGTAAGCTAAAAGTCCACTTTTAAGTAACAGGGCATCTCAAGTTTGTCTTGTGCACTTTAAGTGATTCTTTATTCCATATAGTTTAAGACAAATTTTAATAATCTAACTTATTTTTTTAAAATGCCATCACCTCAAAATTTGTATTCCTGTTGTATTAGGCATGTTGTGCCTGGCTTTCTTTAAATGCAAACAAAAAACGTTAGATATTTTAATCTTAAATCAACGCTAACTATATCTACTGATATCTATAAATAAGTGAGAGTCAACTACAATTTGATACTGAGCACTGATGCAATCTTTGATACCAGCACACATTCTGACTTAAGTCTTAAGGCATGCAGTGTGGAAAACAATTACTGCAAAGAGAATGTTAAATAAGCAATAAATTCTTGTAACTTACCATATGGCATAAATCATAAATAAGCAGCCAGTTTTTTCTCTAAATTCGTGAAGTATGAAATCACAGAATCCAAACAAGCAATCACCAATACTGTTTTAAACCAAGTCATACTGTTTTAAAAAAAACTGTTTCTAAAGTAAGAGGGCATTCCGAAACTGGAAGATCCGCTGTATTTGAAACCCTAGTGAACCAAGAAATTTGACTAATCAGATTGATGGATTGTGAAATTAATAGTTTAAGGACTGACAGTAATTTACAATCCAATGCTAAATTGGATACAGAAATTGAAAGTGAGAATGAATGATGTTTTCTCTTATATCACTTGCTCTTGAAAGTATAACACTACTTTAAATGATAGCATTCTGCAGTGAGTTTAATTGGTATCTTGTGTGATTACAGTAACATCAGATTATTCAATGCAGTTCAGTGCAGAGGCAGAAAGCAAGATCTAGTCTTCACAAAACTAGTTTGAAGATTGCAACTCATCATCAATTTTCTTGGATTTCAGTGTAACTGCTCATCTGCTTCCCGCTGACGTTGCTGTCTCAGTTCCACAGAAACAGCAAAGCCAGTAGGTTACTAACACAAGCAGATTGCTCTGGGCAGTGAAACTAAAATATATCTGAGGAGGGGAAGTATAACAAGTATTCCACCCATTTCCTCAGATTGTTGGTGAGAGCACTGTAATTATCTGCCACATTCTTTTAGTTGGAGGCAAAAAATACACACAAGGAAAATCACATGAAATCATTATAATTTTCAATTCTAACTGTAGAGTCAAAAATAGCAGAAGTGGTGTTGATCAGAACATGGGAGCAGGAGTAGAAATAAAAGAGTTAAACTTTAGTATAGAAAGCACTTCAAATGTGATGTGGAGATGCCGGTGTAGGACTTGTTTGGACAAGGTCAAAAATCACAGGCCACCACGTTATAGTCCAACAGGTTTGTTTGAAAATACAAGCTTTTGGAGCCTTGCTCCTTCATTGGCTATAGCCTGATGTAGACTATACCTGATGAAGGAGCAAACGCTTTGAAAGCTAGTGTTTTCAAATAAACCTGTTGGACTGTATCCTGGTGTTATGTGATTTCTGACTTACTTTAAAATGTGGCTGTCTTAATCAGTTCTCTAGTCCGGTCTTAGACCTGATATCAAACTGACCCAATCTAACACAGTGTGGGTTGACGGACTTTTACCCTGAGTCTCGTCCATGTCTAATTTAGGGCCGTTTGAGTTAGGACTCGCTACTAAAGGTGCAGCTTCTGGAGACAAGAGGTATTTAACATTCAAATAGGCCAACCGAAATTTCTGACTTAGAGGCAAGATAATTACAAATCCTTCAGGGTGTCATGTTATAAAGCGAAGTTTCATCATATCAGAATGCCGTCTCGGTCCCAGGTGTTAAAGCTAACAATAATAACTTTATTTATAGTTGTTTAAAGTTGCACTTAAAGCTGGTCAAAGTCTCTCCCATGCAGCACCTTACACGCATTCTAGAAAAGTATTTCCCAGAGTCTAAAACAGAAAAATAAGAGTGGCAAGAAAGAATTAATTCCAGGAGTGGAAAATAATAAATGAAATTTTAAAAATTATTTGTAAAAAAAATGCTGTAAACTTATTCTAAAGCATTCGTCTGTGTCTAAAAAAATCCACTGATAAGACTTGCAACATAGTTTAGGTTAATTTCGCTGTCAATTCAAATAACAGGTATTGATAATTTACTTTGTTACCCGTTTAACATTCTCCCAGTGCCCTAAATTTATGGATGAAAATTACAGAGTTATGCTAATATGGAAACTCTGACTCAGTGTCATTAACCTCCACTTATTCTATGAAGCATTAGTCGAGTCTCAAACAGTCAGAAATAGGTATCACTCCGCATGAGTGACCAATGCTAATTTTGCTATTGCAGTAACAAAGCGAACAGTAAATTCCATTCTCGAAAAAGTTGAAGCTTTTACCTTGCTTTGCCATGTTGACTTGCGAAGCCAGCAGCAGCAGCAAGATGCTGCAGGTCATGGCGAAAAACTGCACATCCATGATGAGGACAGAGCGAGTGAGTTACGTTGATTTCACTGCAGAATACTCCGTGTAACTTGTCACTTTAATCTGCACTGGATCAGCGGAATCAAGTGGGCTCTTCACTCCCGAACTGGAAATTCCAACTTTTATATCGTGGGTCTTCCGGCCACTGCACTCAGTCTGACTCCGAAATACTTCGGTGAAAAACCAAACACGTCAATTTCATCTATGTCATCATTTTCATCCTGGACTGGACTGCTCATGCATCCACTCCTCCCCCGGCCTTAACGATTCGTATATTCACCCACTGGTCCGCTGTCGCTCGCCCACTTACTTTTCACTCACAGGATAACTTACGTAGACTTAGATTTAGGTTTTATTTTCGCACGTTGTCCTTTCCCTGGGATCCAAGACTTGGAGTACATTTTTAAGGTGAGAGGAGAGAGATTTAACACAAAGACATGAGGGGCATTTTTTTTACACAGAGGGTTGTCAGTTGTGTGGAAATGACCTTCCTGAGGAAGTGGTGGATATGGGTACAATTACAACCTGTAAAAAACATTTGGTTAAATACGTGAATAGGAAAGGGTTTAAGGGACATGGGGCCAGGACCAGGCAGGTGGGACTAGTTTAGTTTGGGACTATGTCAGGTAGGGATTGTTTGGACAGAAGGGTCTGCTTCTGTTGTATGATTCTATGATGCTAAGTGCTCAAGTACCAGGTGTGAGTGCAGTGAAAAGTGTATAATGTGGCCACCTTAGCAATAAAATATCTAGGTACAAAATCTTAGTTACAGAATTAGATAAACAAAGAAATAAGTTAAAAAGTTTGTCACTATAGTCTTCTTAGCATAAAGGTAGAACATTGGGAAGCCCACGCCGATTAACTAAATTGAGACCTTTAAAAACTTAATTACCCTGGTTCACTTCTGCTGCAGCTAAGGTCAGAAGTCTCAACTGAAAATAAACAGTTCCATTAGAGCACAGCGTGCAGACGCAATGCACCCATCATTTCTGCTGATTCAAGAATCAAGACCAACACTTGACAGATTTAAACTCAGGGGTAGAAGTTAGACTCAGGCAAAATAAGTGATAGTAGATCAGTTACTGGTTACCTCAACATCTGATAGTTCTGTTGTAGACTCGGGAGTGGAATATCAGTTTCTTATATGTAGACAAGCAGCTGAGACAGTCCTGTGATATGGTTTGAAATAAATCTCTATGGTAAAGAGTCAAACCTGTTAGTTGTGTTGATGACTGCAGAATCAACACAATAAATATCATAAACTGGTGTGGAAGATAAGGATATGAATTTAACATTAGGTATAGGAAGAAAAAAAGAATACTGGATAGAGGATATTTTGGATTGAAATATGCAGGTTTCTTCTTAGACGAAAAATAGTGGAACTCATTAAAATAACTGCGTGGATACAAGGTCAAATTAAATGCTGAAGGTAGATATTGACAGATTTTAATCAGCAAAAGATGTGAAGGAAAATGAAACTAAATCAAGTGAATGGAGTTCAAAAACTGATGAATGATGATCTAAACGAATACTGATACAGTAATTTAATTCTAGAAATACAACCTAGGGATCAAGGAAATCTAGGGAAGTTGCATCAGAGGCAAAAAAGAGTAGGTACACTATACTGAGATAATGGGAACTGCAGATGCTGGAGAATTCCAAGATAATAAAATGTGAGGCTGGATGAACACAGCAGGCCAAGCAGCATCTCAGGAGCACAAAAGCTGACGTTTCGGGCCTAGACCCAGGACTGGAATGTGTAACTTCTAATATTGAGGGATGCAATATAGTGTGACAGATTGTTTAACATACTATTTCACCCACACTTCTTACAAATTGGCTTAACTTAGTATTGTCAGTAAATTTAGACATAGCTGCTCTCAATTCCTTCATCTAAATGTCTCAGTGGTTAGCACTGCTGCCTCACAGCACCAGGGACCTGCGTTTGATTCCACCCTCAGGCAACTATCTGTGTGGAGTTTGCATATTCTCCTCATGTCTGCATGGGTTTCTTCTGGGTGCTCCAGTTTCATCCCACAGTCCAAAGATGTGCAGGTTAGGTGCATTGGCCATGCTAAATTGCCCGTAGTATTCAGGGATGTGTAGCTTAAGTGAGTTATAGGGGGATCGGTCTGAGTGGGATGGTCCAAGGGTCGGTGTGGACTTGTTGGGCCGAAGGGTCTGTTTCCACACTGTAGGGATTCTAATTCTAAATCTAAAATCATGAACTCACAAGTTACAAAAATCATTTGAATATATCTTAGCCACTTTGCACAGCACTTATGTTCTGTCTTTAAAATGACCCTAAGCTTCAAATTGCCTGCAACTTCAACACAAATTGAAATTGCCGGTGAAATTCAGCAATTCTGGCAGCACCTTTTGGAAGAAAGCAGAGTTAACATTCTGAGTCCACTGGAGGTTGAGGTTGGGGGAGGTGAATGGGGTAGAGAGGTGAGCAGATAGATGGAGACGGAGCCCAGAGAGAGAAAGAGAGAGGAACCCATATCATGTGATAATAGGACGAAGAGTGGATGAGAATGGGTTAGTTGTGCTGAAAGCAACCATGTCAAGACAGAATCAGGTTGTGGGGCTGGGTAAAAAGCATGGAAGGATGGAATCAGGCTATAAAGTTGATATTGAGTTCTCGAGGCTGCAGGGACCCCAAGTGAAAGATGGGATGCTGCTCTTCAAGCTCATGATGTGGCGCATTGGATCACTGCAGCAGGCCTGCAACAGAAACATTAGTGTAGGAGAGTGATGGTATGTTGAAGTCACAGGCAATTTGAAGCTCAGGGTCATTTTAAAGACAGAACATAAGTAGTGTACAAAGTGGTCAAGACACATTCAAATGATTTTCAAAGATAGTGGGGAAAGTCTGGAATGGATTGTCAAGCATGCAAATTCAGAAAAGAAATGAATAATTGCTGGGAGAAATAATGATTTTTTCAAGCTTTAAAGATTGGCAAAATGAATTGCAAGGTTCTTTAATGAATTTTACAGTATGTTCTCAAGTACCTATGACTTTACCCATAGTTATCAGGCAAGTTCCACAAACTCTTAGCCAGTTATTATGACAGATCATTTCATGGCAGCAAAGAACTGCAACTTTGAAAAAGGACACAATGCCCATGAAGCTGCACATGAAGTAAGAATGAACAAAAGCAAAGTTGCTGGAAAAGCTCAGCAGGTCTTCCAGCATCTGTGACGGAAAAAAATCAGTTAACCTTTCGGGTACAGTGATCCTTCCTCAGAACCCAGTTATTCTGAGGAAGGGTCACCAGACCCGAAACATTAATTCTGTTTTTTCCTTCACAGATGCTGCCAGACCTGCTGAGCTTTTCCAGAAACTTTGTTCTTATTCCTGATTTACAACATCTGCAGCTCTTTCAGTTTTTATGAAGTAACAATGATGTGGATCATACAGTAAAACACAACACATAATCTCCTATCCTCCTAACTGAGACGTAACAAGTAACACTAACAGCTATGACAGAGGAATGTGTTGAGGAGCCACAAAGGAAATTCATGTTGGAAGTTGTTGAAAATTAATTAGTTCTCAAGTAATAATGACTTGATTAATGTTGAAACAAATTCTAACTCAAAGTTGGAACACAGAAACCTTGAAACAGAAAAAAATTGATAAACAATAGCATGAAAGCAAAATGCTGTTGATGCTGGGAATCTAAAATGCAAATAAAAAGGGTTGGAAATGCTTAGGAGCGGAGTTAACGTTTATGGAGAGAAACAGAGCTGTGAAAACTTTTCATTTAGAAATGCAATAGACAGAATGTTTTCAAAAGGAAGTTGACATATATCAATCCTCATTGAATTGATGCTGATGTTCACTATATATGAAAGCAGTTTGACACACAAGTACAATTTCAAAATTTGCTGATGACACAAAGTTAAGGAATATAGTTGATATAGAGAAACATATAGAAGAAGCATGGTGTTTAGTGGTTTGCATTGCTGCCTCACAGTGCCAGGGTCCCAGGTTCAATTTTAGCCTTCGGTAGCTGTCTGTATGGAGTTTGCATGTTCTCCCTGTGTCCAGGTGGGTTCCTTCCAGGTGCTCTAGTTTCCTCCCAATATGTGCAAGTTAGGTGGTTTGGCCACACTAAATTAACCATAGTGTTTAGGAATTTGTAGGTTAGGTGTGTTAGTCATGGGAAATGCAGGGTTACAGGTGGAAGGGTTTTTGTAAGGTCAGTGTGGACTTGTTGGGCTGAATGGCCTGTTTCCACACTGTAAGGATTCTATAAAAATAAAGAACTGTGACAGAGTACAGTTTTGAATGTGTAGAACTGGTGTACAATTAGCAACTAAAATACAATATCGGTATGTGAGGATTGATATATTTTGGTAGCAAACATAAGGAACGTACAGATTATTTGGAACATAAACAACCAAATGGGGAGAAAAACAGGGGTCTCTGAGGGTACTGATACACAAATCATTTAAAGGATCATTATTGCCCTTTATTGTATGTTCTAAAGCATTTATGATTTTACCCGTGATTACTGGACGGGTTCTAGGAAGTCTCCCATAAGTTAGTAATCTTGTAAAACAGAAAAGAAGGCTCTGGGTATATTTTTGGAGGGATAAGATTGGAGAAAGAACAGTTATTCAAGTGTTGAATAGAGCTTTGGTTAGTCTGCACCTAAGTTACTTTGAATGGTTCTGGTTTCAGATCATTAAAGGATATGGATAAATTGGACAAAGTGCGAAAAATGTTTGAGTGGATGATACCAGAAGTCACCACTGCAAGGAGTAGTTGAGGTGGTTAGAAGATATGCCTTTGCGAGTTGCAGGAGCACACAATATAGAAAAGAATAAGCTATGTTAATGTGATTAGATAAAGTAGGGAAAGCGGAGGTTTCTGTGAAGCTTAAATTGTGTGGCGCTATTGGAGAGATTTACTGACATACAAGGGAACAGGAAAATATTAAGTAAATTACTTTTGTATTCTCAGTATATGATTCTTCTGATAACCTTCCATGAAAAATTGCTTCCCTGAACATGAGTAACCTATTTCACCTTTAAGCTTTCTCTGTGGAATATTTAAATGTTAAAGTATTTATGAATTTTGAAGTTAAGAAAGTTTTCTAGACTTTTCAACTCCATTTTTGTCAAAAGTAGCAAAGAAAGCAGGCAGAAGAAACATGTACAATTCTAAATTTGCCTCCTTTACTCACAAACCAAATTTTAATTGTAATTTTGAAAACATTATTTTAATGCTCACCAAGGTAAAGAGTGGTCCAGCAGATTTGGGTAAATTTTGGTTCTTACTGTCAAAATTTGGTGGTGCAGAAACACCTTTAATCAAACCAGGCCCAAACTGTTTACAGTTTTCCATCAGAAGAAAAGAACTCATACAATTCAGTATTGAAAAGGAAATCTTCCAATGACTGCATTCAAATCCATAAATATAAAGTTGCCTCACCTCAGAAACATGCTTTAATCCTTATCCTATTGCACCAATGTGTCAGTTCATCATTTCTCACAACAGTTATCCTTTATATCAGTCTGAATGAAACTGCCAATTAGTGCTGGTTTTTTATTATAGAAATGCAACGCCACCAAACAATTACCACACACTGTTCCAACACAATTCAGACTGGAACCTGAAGCCAGCAGGTAAGGGAACCAGGGTGAATTAAAACATATTTAGAGAAAAAATAACTGCAGATGCTGGAATGCAAGATAGACAAACAAGAGGCTGAAAGAACACAGGAGTCCAGGCAGGAAAGGAAAAGTCAACATTACAGGTATTACCCTTCTTCAGAGCTCCTTTGATGACCATTCCTGGAGATTTAGACAAACATGGGTGTGCCATAATGTTTTGGACATTGCTGTAACTGAGCAGCATGAGAGGAAATTGAAAAGTAAAGTGTGTACACTGGGCCTATCATCAGTAACACCTGTGATTTGTGCAGTTGTGTGACTACTGGGATGAAATTTAGCACCAAACCTTTTGCAATTCCAGTCCCACTGTGGCACTACAGTGATGTGATAGTGAAGAAAATGTGTAATCATTTATTTGTTTTGGTTTTTGGATGCAGTTTTCTGCCTCACTTTAAATGAAGCGGGGTTACGTTAGTATATGTGTGTTAATGATAATTGTGTAAACTATGAATGGAGGTTATCAGACTTACCTTACACCTCATTTAAACTTAAAACAAAATTAAAATAAACACACAAGAGTACCAAAGAATAGCAAGTAACCAATAGAACACCTACGCTCAGATCGCACTAAACAACTGCACCTCCCAATCGCGAACCATTTCAACTCCTCCTCCCAGTCCACATGTCCATCCTGGGCCTCCTGCAGTACCACAATGATGCTACCCAAAGGAACAGCAACTCATATTCTGCTTGGGAACCCTGCAGCCCAATGGTATCAATGTGGACATCACAAGGTTCAAAATCTCCCCTCCTCCTACTGCATGCCAAAACTAGCCCAGCTCATCTCCGCCTCCCTAACCTGTTCTTCCTCTCACCTATTCCCTCCTCGTACCTCAAGCCCCGCTCCCATCTCCTACCTACTAACCTCAACCCGCCCCCATGACCTGTCCGTCCTCCCCAGACTGACCTGTGCCCTCCACCTCCCCACCCACACTCACCTTTACAAGCTCCATCCCCACCTCTTTGATCTTTCTGTCTCCTCTCCACCTATCTTCTCCTCTATCCATCTTCTGTCCACCTCCCCCTCTCTCCCTATTTATTTCAGAACATCCCCCATTTCTGAAGAAGGGTCTAGGCCCGAAAAGTCAGCTTTCCTGCTCCTCTGATGTTGCTTGCCCTGCTGTGTTCATCCAGCTCTACACCTTGTTATGTCAGATTCTCCAGCATCTGCAGTTCCTACTATCTTATGTTTATATAACTTCTGTCATGGCTTCAAATCATCCTTAAATATTTCAGCGCGAATGAAGTGCTTTTAAAGTCATTCCCATAGAGGAAAATATATAATGCACCAAAATACCAGAAAGCTGGCTGATTTACTGATTGATGAAAAATAAATGCTGAAGTGTAAATGTTTAATTACTGTGCCGAGGCACAGGGCAGCATTGTATAACCAGAGAATTATGCAGTACTAACAACAACAGCATCATTATTAAAAAGGGAAAGGCTTGCATTTACTACGACCACCATAAATCTCAAATCATTTCACAGTGCCGGAAACACAGCAGGCAATCTGAGCATAGCCAAACTCCAAAAAGGAGAAAATCATAATTTTATGGTGTTGATTGAAACTTAAATATTGGCCAAGACACAGGGATAACTTCTTTGAAGGAGTGCCATCATTGTCTTTTACATTAACCTGAGCAGCCAGATGGGGTCTCTGTTTATATGCCTCATCTGAAAGATGTCACTTCTGGCAGCTGAACTCCCCTGAGTGCTGCACCAGAGGGTCAGCTTGTACAGATTTTTCCAGATTCTGCTGCAAACCTCTGTTATTTTACAAGCAGCTGCCCAATGCTGTAGAACCACTGTTCTGGACAGTTTTTTGACTAGGTAATGACCTCATCACTTTTCCCACAGACTCCCAGTGGGAAACTGGCTTTGCACTTCCCTTAGATGCAAGAGGTAACCAAATGTGCAGGGAACCATTAGAACAACTATTAACAGACCGAGACATTGATCAATCAGTAGATGTTCCATTCGATCACAGTGAAGGTAGTTTAAGATCATAGGACGATATTCTTTCACTTTTAAGCTCAATTCTTGGCAGTTGTCATGATGTCCCATCCTGTGGGAGTTATGCCTGACTCAACTATGCCATTCTATTCTCCAATTATGTGACTGTCTACATGGCAACAAAGGCTACCTTTTAAGGAGATAAAGAATATGAATGTGCATAGGCACTTTACGGGGTTGGAGGTAGGGAGCCCAAAGATCCCAGAGAACTGTGGCCATTCTAACCAATGGGCTGTAACACGAACACCCAACAAGCCATGTAGCTGCATCAGGTTGTCCGAGGGAAGCAGCAGGTTTATAGCTAACCTGACTCTGTGACCTCAGTGCATTTCCTTTCCTCCTATTAGTACTCCCTTTTGCTTTATACTTCGAATATTCTCACCATCTTCTTTCCACTTGCGCCTTCCACTTTGTCAACAACACAAGTCCCATTTTTTTCACCCCGTTCAGTTCCAATGAACAGATGTGGGGCTTGAAATATTAATTCTATTTCTCTATCCACAGATGGTGCCAGACCTGCTGCTCCTCTCTGATGAAGGGTCTAGGCCCAAAACATCAGCTTTTGTGCTCCTGAGATGCTGCTTGGCCTGCTGTGTTCATCCAGCTCCACACTTTGTTATCTTGGATTCTCCAGCATGTGCAGTTCCCATTAACTCTGATTACGAATTTCTCTGGTACTTTCTGTTTTTATTTCAGATCTCCAACATGTGCAGCATTTTGCTTTTGTTGAATCATGCATATGTAAATTTGTGCAGAGACAATGGGCTGTAATTTTGAGAGGAAATGAATTCTGACAATACTGCTCGAAACATGATATGTTAAATTTCAGATTATGGCTGCAATAGTCTATTTGCCACTCTGCTATGGAATCAAGGCAGGCATAGTTAGCTGAATAGTCTCTTTCACACTATAACAATTCTGTAGTTCTGTAAAATGGAAACAGGATTAAGAATGCAGAGAAATGGATAGGTTAGCCAGGGAACATTAAATGAAGGATTAGTGGGAGGTTATTACAAATCACTCAAAAGCTCTCAGGTTAGTCAAAGAAGTGCATCAAAATGAATACATTTGGTTATTTAAGAAAAACCAATTAGGTTCAATGTCAAATCTTATCTGTGGAAGTGATGATGATAGAAAGAAAGCCGATTTATATTTCAGAAAGCCTTTCTTTTGTAGATCAAGATATCCCTGGTTTGGAATTAGAAAGGGAACAGATTTATTTTTATTCATTCACTCATCGAAGTGTGCGTTGCCATCATTTATTGCCCATCCCTAGTTACCCTTGAGAAGGAAGTTGTGAGCTGTCTCTTGAACTGTTGAAGTCCATTTGTTGTAGGTGGACCCACAATGTTGTCAGGGAGAAATTTTGACTCAGCAATATTGAAGGAATGGCGATATATTTCCAAGTCAGGTTGGTGAGTGGCTTCTAGGGGAACTTGGATGTGATGGTGTTTCTGTATATCCGCTACCCTTGTCCTTCCAGACAGTAGTAGTCATGAGTTTGAGAGTGCTTTGCTCAATTTTGGCAGTGTGTTTGTAAATGGTACACATGGTTGCATGGGTTGTGGAGGGAGTAAGTTTTGTGGATGCAATACCAATTCAGCTGGCTGCTTTGCCAAGATGACGTCATCTTTTGGCTTATTACTGCAGAGAACTTAGAAGCCAATCAAAAATTACCAATAATGTACCAATTAACAGCAGGTTTTAGACACAATAGCTGCTCTTAGTTTATAACCAAGGTTAGGAGTGACAAAGTGAGAAACCCATTTTCTTGTGCCATTGACTGGTAAAATTATAACATTTCCTGTATGAACTGAGCAAATAGACAACCCAGTGAGATTTATTAAACTTCTAAGTGATGTCTGTATCAGTCTCATATGTTTCAAGATATTGGGCAGGGTATTGGGAATATAGCCTGTAAGGTCAGTAGAGGCAGAAAGCCTCATAACATTTAGGAAGAAAAGTATAAGGGTACAGAAGTATTCATAAGAGGGGGATCAGGCGGGTAAAAAGGGGACGTGAGATAGCTTTGGCAAATAGGGTTCAGGAGAATCCAAAGGGAGTCTACAAATACATTAAGGTCAAAATAGTAACCAGGGAGGGAATAGGGCCCCTTAAAGATCAGCATGGATGCGTATGCGTGGAACTGCAGGAGATGGATGAGATACTAAACAAGTATTTTGCATCAGTGTTTACAGTGGAGAAGGATATGGATGTTATAGAACATAGGGAAATAAATAGTGACATCTCGAAAAATGTCCATATTACACAGGAAGGGTGCTACTCATCTTAAAATGCATAAAGGTGGATAAATCCCCAGGACCAGATCAGCTCATACAATCCCCACAGTTTGGAAACAGGCTGATTAGCTCAACAAGTCCACATTATCCCTCTAAACAGCATCACATCCAAACCCCTTCCCCTGCCCTTTCCCTGTAACCCTACATTTCCCATGGTTAATACACACAACCCTGGACACTACTGGCAATTTAGCATGGTCAATCCACATTACCTGCACATCTTTGGACTGTGGGAGGAAACCAGGGCACCCAGCAGACACAGGGACAACGTGCAAACTCCACTTGGTTCTCCAAGGGTGGAATTGAACCCAAGCCCCACGTGCTATGAGGCAACAGTGCTAGCCAACTGAGCCATCGTGTCACTCTAGGTGTGCCCTAAAACTTTGTGGGAAGCTAGGGAAGTGATTGCTGGGTATCTCACAGATAGCCACAGGTGAAGTGCTGGAAGACTGGATGTTGGCTAAAGTGACACCATTATTTAAGAAAGGTGATAAGGAAAAGCCAGGAAACTATAGACCGGTGAGATTGACATCTGTAGTGGGCAAGTTGCTGGAGGGGATTCTGATGGACAGGATTTACATGTATTTGGAAAACCAAGGACTAATTATGGATAGTCAATATGGCTTTGTTCGTATCTCACTAACTTGATTGAGTTTTTTGAAGAAGTGACAAAGAGGAATGATGAAGTCAAAGTGGTGGATGTGATTTACATGGACTTCAGTAAGGCATTCAACATGGTTCCTCACGGTAGACTCTATGATTCTATGACTCTATAAGTATGTAGGCATGCACTGCTATTCCAAGGCTGACAAAGTTATGTGTTAAAAAATAGGAATAGAATAGTTAGGTTGTTGATTTTGAACGGCATGAAAGCAGTAGGCCAAAGGGCATTTTTTTCTGTTCTGTGGGTCTCTATTACTCATATTATGTGTTGGCAAATGCAATTTCCTTCAGGTTTCAAGGAACGTTTCTCCCTGGGAGGCCGAACGACATTTTCATGCTCTGTCCTCCTAAGCTCACCTCACTAACTTCCGACCACACTCCTATGGTCCCTCTCACGGCCAGTGTTAAATTCATTTTCCCACTAAGTATTTCTGGAAATAATCACAATTGCAGGGATGTAATGGCATACCTGGCACTGGTGCCAAGTTTAAAAGACCATTGTATAGCTGGGTCAAGCACTGTCAGTGGGGAGGGAGCGTGCGGTGTGCGTTGGCGCCATGAAGTCCTTTAGTGGGGTTAGGAAGCATCATCACTGTCAGTCAAAGCTGCCCTGCACAGTTTGTGACCTTTCCCCCAAATATGGCTGACGGGTGCGGCTGAATTGCACCCCCACGCCCATACTTTGTGGACAGGGACCTGGACACCTTGGTGGATGAGGTGGTTCAGAGGAGCAATGTTCTCTTATCACAAGATCAGCAGAAGAGGCCATAACACTGGGTCCTGGCAGCCTGGTCTGAGGTTGCCACCTGTGTCAGTGCAGTCTCAGTTGTTTGAAGGAATGGCCTGCACTGTAGGCAAAAGGTCAATGTCCTTCTCCACTTTGCTGGGCTAAGTGCCAACATCTTCACTCTGCTACTTCATGCTCACTCTGCCTCTGCTACCTCTGTTACCTCCCACAAAGCCTCATACTCTACTATTCTGAATATTGTACAGGACGTTGAGGAGGCCTCTTCTGAAGGACTGTGTCCAATTCTGATTATAGGTAGGAATTTATTCAAATGCGAGGTTTTATAAAAGATTTGCCAGAATGTTGCTGGGAATAGTGGGTTAGAGGTGTAAAAATAGGCTGAGACTATTTTTCACTGGAGCCAAGGAGTTTGAGGGGTGATCTTATGGAGATTTATAAAATCACCAGGGACACAGATAAGGTAAATAGCAAAGGCCTTTTCCCTAAGGTGGGGGAGTTCAAAATTAGGGGGTGTATTTTTAAGGTGAGAGTAGAAAGATTTAGAAAGGACATGACGGGCAGCTTTTTTACACAGAGATTGGTTCGTGTGTGGAATGAACTGCCAGAGAAAGTGGTGGATGCAGGTACTGTTACAACATTTAAAGGACATTTGGATAAGTACATGAATAGGAAAGGTTTGCAGGGATGTGGGCAAAATGTAGGGAGTTGGGACTAGTTTAGTATGGGAAAATGGTCAACATGGATTAGTTGGACGGAAGGGTCTGTTTCCATTCTGCGAGATTCTATGACTCTACCTTCCTTCACTCATTCCTACCCACTTCATTCCAACTCGTTCCCTTGCACCACTAACTCTGCAGGCCCTCTGCACCACTACTCACTTGGGGCAGTTAGCCTACCTGCACCAGCACTAGCTGCTGTGCCACCCACTTTCAACTCTTCAAATAAGAAACTTTAACAGGTTAAACAGCCCCCTGTGAGTCATTTTAGAAGAATTTAGAAGCTGGTATTGCAACATCATAGAACAGAAATGTACCAAATCACAATGATATTATCCAGGTTGATAATATACCCCAGGCCTGTGATGCCCACCAGTATCTAAATGCATCAATTGTGCCAATTAACACCACATGGTCACTCTCTACTTACATACCAACACAGGCATAACTGTGAATGAAGCCAGGCAGTCAGGCTCTATGACCCTGTCTACAGCCCACTGCCTGGAGATTAATGGCCACTTTAGTCAAAGCCACAAGGAGATATTCTGGCCTGACTGCCCCTCCCTGCACACTGTACCCATAGATCAGGGGAGTGGGGCTGAAGCACAATGAGAAGTTTAAGAACAGCCCCTTTAATGATGTAAAGAGGAACTGCAAACAATCACGTTCAACATAAATTTTGGAAAACTGAAATTACGAACTCACAAAACAACATGTGACCTGGAACCCAGTGAACTTGATCCATTATTGGATAGGACTGCTGCGCGCCACACTTTCCATCCCAGATCCTTGATGGAAAGAGGAATGACCACTTTGTAGAGGTCCACTTTGGAAGCCCTGAACTAAAACCTCCCATGCTATTGAATATTCATATCCACTGGGAGAAGCCTGCTTAGGAACTGACTTTATCCCAACAAGTTAGTGATGAAACGTCATTTTGTAGTTTATAATTAGTATTTGGCAATTTGGATTTTAAATTAGAGGAAAATGGATTATAGTTTTCAGTTATATGAAGATGATTTCTTTCCAAGATGTCAGAAAGTTATGTTTGAATACTGAATTCAAATATTCTTTTCAAGGAAGACTGAGCTGTGTTAAGTGACCAGCAAGGAACCCAATGAATTAACTTATTAAATGTTTTCAAGGTAGAACCTTAACAACTACAGAAAAACAAATGGTCAGAAGACTCAACCAAGAAGGCTGTTGGAGTTTGCAAAGTCTTGGAAGAAGTCTTTTGTTTTAATAGTTCAAGGAAAAGGCCTGGAAAGGACCATAAGTTTTTTCTTAGGTTCAATTGATAAGTCAGTGAGTTAATCTTGTAGTTTTATATTTCTGACAGAGGCAATAATGGAGAAAATCAATCTGGAATCTAACTTCTACAGTATTACCATCAGCTAAGATCATAACAGTGCAAAAATATTTTGACAACCTTACATGTTATTTTCTGATGCTACAGTTCAACATAGATATCTTTTGATAACTGAACTCAGTGTTGCATTCTACCCTGAATAGATTAATTGACCATTGTATTGACCAGCTTTTTTAAGTATTGAGATGCACTGAATTTTTCATTGCCATGATGCATGCAAAACAGCAAAACAAAACACACTAGGACACTCTGTTGCAATGAATGAAACTGTTATTTAAATGTTCAAGCACATTATCTTTGAAAACAATGTCCTGATATTGAATGTTTAGAGAAATATAACCACTTGCTTCACTTCATCTGCTTGAACTGGAAAATACATCAGAGCCAACTTTGAAAAAGTATCCGTTTTTCATTTCAATGGACTTCATTGATAACAAATCCCAGGATTTTCTCTGATGGATGGGATTAATTTGAATGTATGGCTGAGTTTCAAAGCTCATTTTCCTCAGCAAGGGGATGATTTCATAGTTTCATTGACAATTTAAAAGGTTATTAAAGTGATTCACTGTTTTTTGTTATTTGTATGAATGATTTTGATGTGAATGGGTACGCTTAGTATGTTTACAGATAACACCAAAATAGATGGTGTAATGGACAGTGAAGGTTTTCTCAGAGTGCAACAGGACCTTGATCAGATGGACCAATGGGCTGAGGAGTGGCAGATGGAGTTTAATTTAGATAAATGTGAGACATTCCATCTTGGTAAGGCACACCAGGGCAGGACTTATACAGTTAATGGTAGGGTCCTGGGGCATGTTGCTGAACAAAGAGACTGAGGGGCGCAAGTGCATAGTTCCTTGAAAATGGAGCCGCAGGCAGACAGGCTGGTGAAGAAGGCATTTGACACGCTTGCCTTCATTGCTCGGAACATTAACTCTAGGATTTGGGATGTCATGTTGTGGCTGTACAGCATATTGGTGAGGCCACTTTTACAATACTGCATTCAATTCTGGTCACCCTTCGATAGGTAAGGTGTTGTTAAATTTGAGGGGGTGCACAAAGATTTACAAGTATGTTGCTGGGACTGGAGTGCTTGAATCAAAGGTAGAGGCTGAATAAGCTGGGCCTGGGGTTATTTTTCCCTGAGACATCAGAGACTGATGGGTGACCTTACAGAGGTTTATAAAGTCGAGACACATGGGTTGGGTGAACATGCAAGGTCTCTTTCCTAAGGTTTAGGAGTCCAAAACTAGAAGACATAGGTTTAAGTTGAGAGGGGAAAGATTTAAAAATGACCCAAGGGGCAACATGTGTATGGAACACCTGCCAGAGGAAGTTGTAGAGGCAGGTATAATTACAAGAATTAAAAGGTATCTGAATAGGAATATGAATAGGAAGGGTTTACAGAGAAATAGGCCAAATACTGGCAAATGAGATTAGAATTGGAATGCCTGGTTGGCAATGGACAAGTTGGACTGGAAGTTTTATTTCATGCTGTATGACTTCATATTTCTATTATCTGTCTTTCATAAACTAAATTAATCAGTGCTTGTTTGTTTTTACAACCAGTTGAAAACTTGAGAAGAAAACCTAACCACTATCTTTGCACATCTCCCAGAGACAAAAATACAATTCAAATGAGGCTTGAAGGTGGGCTTAGGTTTTGGACATTCAGAATGGGCTCAATCTGCATCGTACAAGTCCAAAAATGAAATCAGGATCCTGGAATCCTGAATGATACTTGTCCAACTATTGTTGTGATATAATAGTAATCTTGCTGGAACTGAAAGTTAATATAATGATGACCATGAAATCTTTGTCAACTGTCATAAAATCTCATCTGGATAATGAATTTTCTCTTTCTAGGTGATGATACACCTATGGGATACATTTCGGCTATCAGGATATAAATGTTCCTGGTAGGAGCTATCAGGCTTCAGTGCCAGAATTGAATGCTTGGCCACTTACTTTTGTAACGTGGTGGAATATTAATATTGATTAGTGGCAGGCAATCGACCTCAGATGGGTCGATAGCACACGGCCACAGTGTAAACCATATAACAGGAGGGTGGCTTTAGCCATATTCTCCATTGTATTTAACTTCCATGATAAGATGTAACCCTTGCTTGACATCTGCCAGTCAGCCTGACATCATTGACACTAGTTTCAGGTGGAAGTGAGATCTGATATAATTATTCGAGCCAGGCTTCATGATAAGTTAAAGAACACTGCTCTGTCGTATAACCCCTGATTCCGCAAAGTGCAGGTTTTCAAAATCAGGATGAAGGGTAGTGTTTTGCCTGGAAAATTCAGACATCAATGTGTTTTTTTTGACAAGAACCCATCCTGAAGTCAATGTGATTGGCAGACACGACACCAGGTAGGCAGCATTCCAGAGCAAATGTCAGCCCAAGTAGGGAGAAGGTAACTATGAATGGAATCAAGAGCAGGTGCTGGATTTGAAACATAGCAATCTCTGATCAGTGAGGGATCATGTGGCATTTGATTGGTAGAGGTTTTCAGGGGGTGGGGAATTGGTGACTGTTCCCAGGGAAGGCGTTTAGCTTAGGTGGTGGGGCTGGTGGATGCAGAGGGAAGCACACCTCCTCATTCTGTCCCACGTATGGTGTTTTTAACAGGGAAATGTCTGCAAAGAAGAAAAAAATCAAAATGCTGTGGACAAAGAAAATAGTCTTTTCTCATAAATTGTCTCATGAAAGCACTTTAAGCAAAAATACTATTTTGACAGCATCAATGTGGGTGGAGTGGAATAAGGGTTTCGATGAATGAATTACAATAATCAAAATTTGAAGTCATTCTTGAAAATGTGTGTGCAGTAAAGATGTAAAATTTTCTGCAGGATAATCTCAAACGTATTTCAAAGATAGTTTATTTTCAAAAGCAGGGAATATTTTAAATCTTGCCTTAGTAAAAGTCCACTCAGATGAGAGTAAGTATAAAATCACATTTTGTTCTCCGAAGGGTAGTTTGCAGGCCTCAATTGTGCAATTTAGAGTTTCAATTATTCAAGCACTATTTAAAACTGTTCCAATAAGCAGGAACTCGCACCCTTCCTGTCACATTTCTTTTTCCTAACTTGTTATAGAGCTGCCCATTGCATAACAGGAAAAACTACTTCCATGTAAACTTACTGTTGGCACCTTGACAATACAGCGTGCAATCATCCACAGTGTGAAAGTTATTTCCATTACCATCACAACCACTGTATTTGAAATGGTCACAAGTCTTAAAAATTATGTTGTAAAAATGCTGATGGATTGAGGCCTTACAGGGCCCTTTGACTGGTATCAGCAGGCTGACTTCTTGGTTGACTGGAAAAATAGAAATTGTTGCATGTAACTTCTATAAAATATCTTAGTATGTGAACTAGTAAACAAATGTATTGGTACCTAGAAACATGAAATGATGGAAATCCGAACACAACAGATTCTATGGATGTTTCCTGGGAAATTGAAGATTTTAATGGGTAACACAGTGTGAAGTTGGATGAACACAGCAGGCCAAGCAACATCCGAGGAACAGGAAAGCTTGACATTTCAGGTTGGGTCCCTTCTTCAGAAATGGATTTCAGTGGATAACACCCTTTCATCTGGAAAGCTCTAATTTGATGAATTAAAAGTTGATCTGAAACTGAGTCTAAATCCTGGATAACTATGTGTTAACACCTCAAATTGCCACACACCCCTGACCTACCCCTTTCCTGACCTCTTGCAATAGCAGGACCCCTGACATCCAATCCCACCTCCACCCTGAATCAGACACCATTCGAAGTAGGAATACTATCTCCAGAATAAAAAGGCTGTAGCTGACCTTTGCTAATACAACATCAAGTATCCTATTACTGCCTCAGCTGCCTGAGCTGGGAAGGAGAAAATCAGCCAGGTTCCTGCTTCTGATCACCACCAGTGACTTCAGACTCACAGTGCATGTGTGCAGACTTTGAGTCACGAGTAGGATAAATTTCTTGTGATATTGCTCTCCTCCACTGTTAAATTACTCATCAACACTCTAACGAAAATTGTTACTCAGATGAGGTACCAGCAGGGAATTGACATGGTTAAAAACAGTCCAGGAGATGTCTATGTTCTCAGACAAAACATGAAAGCATTGTGAAAATAAACCGTAGATGGAAAATATTGATCTACTATTACATACTCAAAATGAGGCTGTGGAATGGATAGGACATCTGCTAATTATTTATACATTGAAATCAAGGTGTAGGATACAAGGACTGCTTCTTTGTCTAATCTATGAGCATCACAGACTTAGAGGCATGGAGACGTAGAAATGTACAACACGGAAGCAGACCAACTCGTTCATGCTGACCAGGTATGCTAAATTAATCAAGTCCCATTTGCCAGCATTTGGCCCATATCCCTTTAAACGCTTCCTATGCATACACCCATTCAGATGCCTTTTAAATATTGTAATCGTACCAGCCCCCACCACCTCCTCTGGCAGCCCATTCCACACATGCACCACCCTCTGTGTGAAAGTGTTGCCCCTTAGGTCCCTTTTAAATCTTTCTCCTCTCACCCTCAACCTATGCTCTCTAGTTTTGGACACCACTGTCCTGAGAAAAAGACCCTGACTATTCACTATATCCATGGCTCTCACAATTTAATAAACATCTGTAAGGTCATCCCTTAACCTCTGATGCTCCAAAGAAAATAGCCCCAGCCTATTCAGCCTCTCCCTACAGCTCAAACCTTCCAAGCCTGGCCACATCTTTGTAATATCTTTCTGAACCATTTCAAATTTCACAACATCCTTCTTATAGCAGGGAGACCAGACTGAACACAGGATTCCAAAGATGGCCTAAACAATGTCCTGCAACATGACCTCCCAACTCCTATACTCAAGGCACTGACCAATAAAGGCAAGCATAGCAAATACCTTCTTCACTATCTGGTCTACCGACAACTCCACTTTCAAGGAGCTGTGAACCTGCACTCCAAGTTCTCTTGGTTCAGCAACACTCCCCAGGACCTCACCATCAAGTGTACATGTCCTCCCCTGACTTCCCCTGTTAAAACATAGCACCTAATGTTTATCTAGATTAAAATCCATCTGCCACTTCTCAGCCCATCGGCCCATGTGATCAAAGTCCCATTGTACTCTGAGATAACCTTCTTGGCTGTCCACTACGTTAGCAAATCTGGTGTCATCTGCAAACTTACTAACGCTACCTCCTACGTTCACATCCAAATCACTCACATAAAGGACAAAAAGCACCGATCCTTGTAGCACACTGCTGGTCATTGGCCTCCAGTCCAAAAAGCCAAACCTCCACCATGACGCTCTGTCTCCTACCTTCGAGCCAATTTTGTATCCAAATGGCAAGTTGTCCCTGTATTCTTTGTGATATAACCTTGTTAACCAGTCTACTATGAGGAACCTTGTTGAATGCCTTACTGAAGTCCATATAGACCATGTCCACCGCTTCGACTTCATCAATCCTCGTTGTTACTTCTTCAAAAAAACTCACTCAAAATATGATTTCCTACACACAAAACCATGTTAACTATCCCTCATCAGTCCTTGCCCACCAAATACATGTAAATTCTGTCCCTCAGAAATGCCTCCAATAGCTTTCCCACCACTGATGTCAAGCTTACTTATCTATAGTTCCCTGGCTTTTCCATACCACCTTTCTTGAATAATGGCACCACTTTAGCCAATGTCCAGTCTTCTGGCACCTCACCTGTGGCTATCGATGATACAAATATCTCAGCAAGGGGCCCAGCAATCACTTCCTGAGCTTCCCACAGAGTTCTAGAGTTCACCTGATCAGGTCGCTGGGATTTATCCATCTTCATGCATTTTAAGGCGCCAGCAATACAGCCTCTGTAATATGGATATTTTTCATATTTTGCTATTTATTTCCCCAAGTTCTTTATCTTCCACATCCTTCTCCATTGTAAACACTGACACAAAATATTCATTTAGTAGCTCAAACGTCTTCTGCGGTCAGATTAGTAGGTGGCCTTGCTGCTCTTTAAGGGGCTCTATTTTCTGCCTCGTTACCCTTTCATCTTTAATGTATTTGTAGAATCCCTTTGGATTCTCTTTAGCTTTATTTGCCAAAGCCAATGTCATGAACCCTTTTTGCCTTCCTGATTTTCCCCTTCAGCGTACTCCCACTACCCTTGTCCTCCTGTAGATGTTCACTTGATCCCTGCTATGTATACCTGACGTATGCTTCCTTACTTTTCTTGACCGGAACATGAATTTCTCTAGTCATCCAGCATTCACTACACCTACCAGCCTTACCCTTCACCCTAACACAAACATACTGTCTCTGGACTTGTGTTATCGCATTTTTGCAGGCTTCTCACTTTCCAGCCATCCCTTTATCTGCAAATATTTGCCTCCAATCAATTTTTGAATGTTCTCACCTAATACATTCAAAATTGGCCTTCCTCCAATCTAGAACTTTAAGTTTTATATCCAGTATATCCTTTCCCTAATCTAGTAGGTATACCCACATTCTGAATAATAAAATTTTCTTGTACACACTTAACAAAGTCCTCT
Source organism: Stegostoma tigrinum (assembly GCF_030684315.1). Taxonomy (NCBI): domain Eukaryota; kingdom Metazoa; phylum Chordata; class Chondrichthyes; order Orectolobiformes; family Stegostomatidae; genus Stegostoma; species Stegostoma tigrinum. Next base: position 85,518,075 of record NC_081355.1, on the reverse strand, counting down.
CCTTCCAAGCCCTTAACACCATGGCAGTCCCAGTCTACATTTGGAAAGTTGAAATTCAATACCATTACCACTTATGGACTTCTGTAATTGGCTTAAAATGGTGACCCAAAAATGAAGGCCTCAAAAGTAAGGGTGCGACTACATGGTGAAATGCTCACCATCACAAAAGGTAAAGTGAAGCTGGGAGTCCGAAGTGAAAGGATGAACGAGCATCCGATGCTCCAGATATTAGATGTAAGTTAAATCCATAGATCTCAGTTGAAACAAGTCTGAAGTTTGTACTAGTAACTATCAACAAGCTGCTTCAGAAGACCTTCCTCAAATCACTTCTGACCTCTTCAAAACATCCATAAATAACATTATTTATTTAGTGGAGAAACCATCCAGATGCCAAAAATATGGAATGAAAACAAATGGACAGTTGTCACCATGCTGCAAGGAGACATACTCCCTGTGCGTAAAATTGAAACTGCTAGGACACAATGGGAAGTCTTCAAGATTCAATGTGAAGCAACAATTTGACATGGCTAGAAAGTCAATAACCCAGTAGGGACATAGAATCTAAAAGAAAAAGCATCTTACTCAAACCAAGCAAGCTGTACTACAAGATAGAACATAGAACATAGGCAAGTATAGCACAGTACAGGTCCTTCGGCCAATGATGTTGTGCCGTGGAATAATCCTAATCCAAAAATAAAATAACCTAACCTACATTCCCCTCAATTCACTGCTGTCCATGTGCATGTCTAGCAGTCGCTTAAATGTCACTAATGACTGCTTCCATGACTTCCACTGGTAAACTATTCCATGCACTCACAACTCACTGGGTGAAGAACCTCCCTCTGACATCTCCTCTATACCTTCCTCCTAACACCTTAAAACTATGACCCCTCATGGCAGTCAATCCTGCCCTGGGGAAAAGTCTCTGGCTTTTGACTCTATCCATGCCTTGTACACCTCGATCAGGTCACCTCTCTTCCTCCTTCTCTCCAGAGAGAAAAGTCCGAGCTCAGTCAACCTCTCCTTGTAAGACAAGCCCTCCAGTCCAGGCAGCATCCTGGTAAACCTCCTTTGCACCCTCTCCAAAGCCTCCACATCTTTCCTATAATAGGGCGACCAGAACTGGACACAATATTCCAAATGTGGTCTCACCAGGGTTTTGTAGAGCTACAGCAAAACCTTGCAGCATCTGCTAGGAAGATGCGAATCTTCAGGAACATAAAAGAATACATATCTCTAGAAGACAGCAACAGACATTCCGAGACAAAGTGATAGTCCAAGCTAGCACCTCGGAGAATGGAAATAGAATCATTATCCCTTAGGAGGTGCGGAAAGAGATACTGAGGCACATCTATGCTGTAAAGGAAATAAGTCTGAGGAAAGCAAGAGGAGTTCTCAACTGGCTAAATATGAGTTATGAGAATAAGACCACATCAGCCTGCACTAAAGAACTGCATATAACACATGACATCCAAGACAGAGCAGTACCGAAGCTTGGAACAGACCTCATCATTCTCATGAGGACTGATTTTCTTGTCACTATCACCTTCAAAAGTATCGCGAGTGTAGGGGGTTGCTTATGAAAGAAATTAGAAGGGCAAAGAGGGATCATTAATTATCTTTGGAAGATAGGACTAAGAAAAAGCCCAAGGCATTTTATAAATATATTAAGATTAAGAGGATTATAAAGGAAAGAATGGAGCCTGTTAGAGACCAAAGGGTGAATCTTTGCATGGAGTGAGCAGATGTTGGTGAGGTCTTAAATGAACATTTCTCATCTGTACTCCCAAAGGAGAAAGACATTGCGTTTGGAGATTTCCATGGGATAGTGATGTTCTTGAAAATGTTAAGATTAACAAGGAGAAGGTGTTAGACGTTTCAGCAGGCATAAGAATGCATAAATCCCCAGGACCTAATGAGATGTATCCCAGGCGGCTGTGGCAGACAAAGGAGGAGATTTCTGGGGCCGTAGCAGATATTTAATACTTTGCTGGCCATAGCAGAAGTGCCAGATGCCTTGAGGATGGCTAATATGGTTCCTTTGTTCAAGAAAGGCAGCAGGAATAGGGCAGTGATAGAGAAATTACTGGAAAAAAATGCTGAGATACAATATTAATCAACACTTGAAAAGGTGGTAGTTAACCAGGAATAGTCAGCACAGATTTGTTGGAGGAGCTCCTGTCTGACCCCTAAATGAATTTTTTGAGAGGGTGAATAAATACACTGATGAGGGTAGCACAGTTCATATAGTTTAAATGGACTTCAGTAAAGCCTTTGACAAGGTTCAACATGGAAGGCTGGTCCAAAAGGTAACAGGCTATGAGATCTAGAGCAAGTTACCAAATTGGATCCAAAATTGGCTTTCAAATAGGAGATGAAAGATAATGGTGGAGGGTTGTTTTGTGGTTGGAAGCTTATGAACAGCTGTGTACCACTGGGATCAGTGCTGGCATCATTGCTGTTTGTTGCATACATTAATGATTTGGATGTGAATGCAGAAGGTGACTCAATAATTGATGGTAAGAGATAACAAGGTGTGGAGCCGGATGAGCACAGCAGGCCAAGCAACATCAGAGGAGCAGGAAGGCTAATGTTTCGGGCCTAGACCCTTCTTCTGAAGAAGGGTCTAGGCCTAAAACATCAGCCTTCCTGCTCCTCTGATACTGCTTGGTCTGCTGTGTTCATCCAGCTCTACACCTTGTTATCTCAGATTCTCCAGCATCTACAGTTCCTACTATCTCTCAAAAATTGATGGTGTTGTTGATTGCAAGGAGGATGGTGTCTGACTGCAGTCGAATATCGATCAGCTGTTAAATTGGGCAGAACAATGGCTGATGAAATTTAATCCTGTTAGGTACGAGCTGATACATTTAAGGAGGTCCAATAAGGGAAGGATCAAAATAATGAATGTAGGTGTCTAGAGAGGACTAAGGAACAAAGAGACATTGGTGTACAAGACCATAGATCCTTGAAGGTGCCAGCACAGGTAACCAGGGTGGTAAAGAAGGAATATGGGATGGTTGCCTTCATTAGCTGGGGCATAGAGTATAGGGACAGGGAAGTCTTGTTGCAACTTTATAAAACGTTGGTTAGGCTACAGATGGAATTCTATGTGCAGTTTTGGTCACTACAATACCAGAAAGATGTGATTGCACTGGTGAGGGTGCAAGGAGTTTCACCAGGATGTTGCCTAGGATGAAAAATCTCAGTTATGAGGAGAGACTGGACAGGTTGAGTTTGTTTTCCTTGGAGCAGAAAGGCCTGAGGGGGGATCTGATTGAGATATATAAAATGATGAGAAGTATTGACAGGATAGATGGTGAGAATCGTTTCCTTATGGCAGGCTTGTCTAAGACCAGTGGGCATAAGTTTAAGGTGAGGAGATTTCAGAATTTTTTTTTACTGAGAGGGTGGTAGAAATATGGGACATACTACCTTTGAGGGTGATAGAGGCAGACCTTCTCGCCACACTTAAGCAGCATCTGGATGAGGACTTAAAATGCCAGCACTCAACGGCCTATGGATCAAGTGTAGGTAAATGGGCTTAGTGAAGTTTAGTGTTTGTTGGTCAGCATAGACATGGAGGACCAAAAGGCTTAGTTCAATGCTGTCTGATTCTATGACTCTATAACTACCACCTGACCACCACTGAGCTTGTAGGATGCCTGACACTACACTTTAGTCATCAGGACATTCCAGAAATTGAGTGTGCGGCAATGGCCTCAATTCATAGGTAAAGAATGCAGCTGTTTTCTGAAGAGTTGAGGAATCCAATATCATAGATCAAGTCAACAGCATCCCCAGTCAAATGGAAAGGCTGATACAGCAGTGAAAATCACCAAAGAATCGTAACTAAATTGAGCAAAGCTTGTACAAGGCCTTGAGTAACAAAATACAACTCCTGAAACCATTCAGTCCAAAGAGTAATGTCACACTGGAGCCAAACTACTCTTCCAGCAGGAAAAAGTTATTGAGCCCAGAAGTAGTAGCAAGGCGCAAGTAACAAAATCCAAATGAAATGGCAGAAAGCTGAATTTCACTTTGGTAAAACTGTGCAATGGAGAGCAAGTTATTGTGCAAACATTTATTGGTCTCAACTTAGAAAAAACCTGGGATCCATGTTCAATAACTGATCAGATGCAGTGAACATTAACAACTGGATGTACTGTTGCATCCACAGGTCTGTATGCACAAGGAAAGCTGTGACTTCACTACAGGCAGCTGATCAGGAAGATGTAATCTCACCACTAGTACAAAGTACAGAACAACCATCAGTTCCATCGATCCACCATTCCCAAGCAATGGAAATGAGTCAGCAAAAACTACCATGGTAACAGCACTCATCATCTGAACAACAGTCTCCCAAGAAAGAACATTGCCCTCGAAGGAGCAGATATCATATGAACAGCCGACAACCTTTAGGAGACCTGCATATTTTAAAAGCAACATATGCAGTCCATGTGCTGGGGATGACAAAAATGAAATTGACTAGAGTTCATACTTTTTATTTAATGAATGATCATTTTCATTTTAACTATGTGAATTGGGTGAATTCATGTTACAGTTGTATAGGACTTTCATTCGACCACGTTTGGAAAACTGTGTACAGTTCTGGCCGCCACATTACCAAAAAGATGTAGATGCTTTGGAGATGATGCAGAGGAGGCTCACCAGGACGTTGCCTGGCATGGAGGGCGCTAGCTATGCAGAGAGGTTGAGTAGATTAGGATTATTTACATTAAAAAGATGCAGGTTGAGGGGAGACCTGATTGAGGTCTACAAAATCATGAGAGCTATAGACAAGGTGAATAGCAAGAAGCTTTTTCCCTGAGTGGGGGAATCAATTACTGGGGATCACAATTTCAAGGCGAGAGGGGAAATGTTTAAGGGAGATATGCATGGAAAGCTCCTTATGGAGAGGGTGGCGGGTGCCTGGAACGCGTTGCCAGTGGAGGTGGTACAGGCAGGCATGATAGTGTCATTTAGGATGTATCTAGACAGATACATGAATGGACAGGGAGCGGAGGGATACAAATCCTTGGAAAATAGGATGAAGGGTCTGGGCCCGAAACGTCAGCTTTTATGCTCCTGAGATGCTGCTTAGCCTGCTGTGTTCATCCAGCTTCACACTTTATTATCTTGGATTCTCCAGCATCTGCAGTTCCCATTATCTCTTGGAAAATAGGCGACAGGTTTTGATAGAGAATCTGGATTGGCTCAAGCTTGGAGGGCCAAAGGGCCTGTTCCTGTGCTGTAATTTTCTTTGTTCTTTGTTCTATAAAACCTGCATCTACAAATTATAGTGCATGCATTCTGTTTACCATTAAAGCCAAACCATCAATTGAGTAAGACATTTTATTGAGCAATAATCAATAAGCAGACTCAATTACACCTATTCCATTGTTAAGTTTGGTTAAAACATTCAATTAATCACTCCTGGGATAGACTGTGGATGATGATTGCAGGTCACAGAACTTTGAGAAGACCAGGATTGTTCTACCTTTTAGTCGCTAAGAGAAGGATAAGACCCGAGACCAGAGTTTTAAAAAATCTAAATGAGGCTTTAGGAGCCTTGGAAATCTTCAATTGAAGGAAGTCCTGGCTCCCATGTGAATCTCACCATACAAGTGTGTTCATTGTGTTCAGAAACCCGCTGAAGAAATATTGCTAGTTACAACAAATTAGAAAACCTGCTGAGACAGAATGACAGAAGCATGATTCAAAAATAGGTTTTGCCACTTAAGTTTGAAGGGAGTTTGTATTAGAAAGTCTTTTAACAAAAAGGTTTTAAAAGTTTGAGAAGTCTTAAAAGATATTGGAGAACAACAATGACACGTAATATGCTATGGTCTGTTATAATTGCAAAACACTGATAGTGAATGCAACAATTTCTCAACACATCACGCTTTAAGGAACAAAACATCTTTCCAGTTCTCTCATTCTTAATGAAGAAAATAAAGCTGCATTACTAAAAAACATTTGAACTCAGGTTTGCACGACAAAAAATCTATAGGCTATAAGAGAACTGCTAGGCCATTGGTCAAAACACAATCAAATCTAAATGGATTATTTGCAAGGATCTGCACCTCCAATCAGACGCCATTTTCCTTTCGTGTTTGCTGCTGATAGGTGCATTAGCAAACCTAGCAAAAGTATATATTTTATTTGTCCGTGGGCTTGAGAGTCACCAGTTTGGCTGGTATTTGCTGTCCATCTCTAATTAACCAGAAGGCATGTAATAGGCAGCCATAATGCTGTGGGTCTGGAGTCACATGTAGGCCAGACCAGGTGAGGATGACAAATTCCTGTGGGTTTCTATGGGTTTTTCCTTCTGACAACTGACAATAATTACATGGACACTTTTAGGCAAGCTTTTTATTCTGGTTGTTATCGAATTCAAATTTCAGCAGCTATGTCATGTTAGGATTCAAACCTGTACCCAGAACATGTGGTGGTGTTTTGGAATATTAGTCCAGTAACATTATCATTCCACCAATTCCCCTCATAATTCCCTAAATACAGGAGAAACATAATCTGTGATTGGAGGAGCAGCAAGGAACAAAATATGGCTTAGTTAACCCAGCCCAAGGCCTGGAGTAGCAGGACAGAATCTGTGGCACCAGACTAAAAGGATTCAAAGGACTGGCTTGATGCTGCTTGCTGGTTGGCTAAAACATAGGGGTCAGACTGCCTTCAGGGTTTTTTTGGGGAAGAAAATGAGAGTCAGACCAGCAGTGGGGAAGGGTGGAATGAGAAGCTAGGGGCCAGAGACAGGATAGTCATGAAGAGTGATTCATTGCTGAGTGAGTGAGTGAGTGTGGGTGGGAGAATTGGTGACCAATCTCTGTGGGTGTGTAGGTGAATGAGGGCAGATTGGTCAGTGAGTGAATGAATAACACTGTGAATGTGGATAGGTTAGTGAGATAGTGAGTGAGAATGGGTCAGTAAGTGAATGAAATCAAATTGTCGAATACAAGAGCAGGTTGGTGAGTGAGTGACAGTCACCAGACTACTGAGTGAATGAAGGTGAGCAGGTTGGTAAATGAATGAATGCGTAAGTGTGAGAGTCTGGATAAGTTTGAGAAAAGGGTAAGGTAGATGAATTGCACAGTGAGTGAATGAGGGTGGACAGTGAGTGAGTGTGGGAGTGTTAGGGAATGAGTTGCTGAGCATGATTGGCCTGTTGTTGAGGGTGCACGAGACTGGGCAGGTAGGTGAGTGAGTGTATATGTATGGAGCTTCTTACACACCCACTATTCCCTTCTCAGCCCTCCTTATGCACAAAGCAGTCTAAAAGAGGAAAGAAATCCCAGGCTGAACGGCAACTCATTTCTGACCCTGACTTCCATGTGAATTCTGCTACTGTAGCTCAGAACATGCCCAACTAAAAGAGAATCAAGGTTAGCTAAACCCAACTTGCTAGCTCGGCCCCAGCACCCACCATGGTGATCATGACCTAAAGCCTTGTCATTTTTGTTCTACAGCTCAGCTTCTTGAATAATAAAGCTTAAAACACAAAGCTGGCTACCGTCGATATCAATCTTGGCATTTGACTGACAGTGGCATCAAAAGTCCCTCAAAAAATTAGAGTCAATGCAAATTAATGGGAAATCCACCTGGTTGGAGTTGACCTAATACAAAGAAAAACGATTGTGATTGTTGGGGGTCAATTATCTCAGCCACAAGATATCACTGTAGGGAGTTCCTTGGTGTAGTGCCTTCAGCCCAACCACCTTAAGCAGCTTTCTCAATGACTTTCCCTCCTCCATAAGGTCAGAAATGGGGATGTTTGCTGGTGTTTGCACAATGTTCGGCGCCATTCAACACTCTTCAGATACTGAAGCAGTCTAGGGCCCTACACAGCAGGACCTGGACAAGTCAGAAACTTATGACTTGGAGAAGGGAGAGGTAGTGAGTCATTTAAGCTACAAATAATTAACAGGAATTCTCCTCTAAATCTGAACAAACCATTGGCTGCAAATTACAGAAACGTAATGTGACTCTGTAACATTGACAAAGCTTTCCTTCTAAGTATTTTAATATTGAGAATGATGAAGTAGATATAATGTCACCACAGTTTGCAGATTATAAATAAGCACTCACAGAAAAGGGAGTATAGTGAATACCTTTGGGTGGCACGGTGGCTCAGTGGTTAGCACTGCAGCCTCACAGCGCCGGGGACCCGGGTTTGATTCCAGCCTCGGGCGACTGTCTGTGTGGAGTTTGCACATTCACCCCGTGTCTGTGTGGGTTTCCTCCGGGTGCTCCGGTTTCCTCCCACAGTCCAAAGATGTGCAGGCTAGGTGGATTTGCTATGCTAAATTGCCCATAGCGTTCAAGGGTGCGTGGGTTATAGGGGGATGGGTCTGGGTAGGATGCTTCAAGGGGCGGTGTGGACTTGTTGGGCCGAAGGCCTATTTCCACACTGTAGGGAATCTAATCTAAACCTTATTGTACAAGTAATCTTGAGTCATAGTTTAAAGTTCATGATCAAGAATTCAAATTTCACATACAGCAAGATGGAAGAATTTAATTTCTATTAACTAATTAAATCTTGGATAAAAGAAGTGTAAATACAGGTAGTTATGAAGCTATCAGAATTCTTATAAAGTCCCATCTGCTTCACAAACACCATATCAGGAAGGAAATCTACTGTCCTTACCTGGTGTTAACCATAGATGTCTTCAGAAACACAGTAATATGGTAGACTCTTAACAGCCCTACGAAATAACCTATGAAGATGCTCAGTTGTATTGAACTGCTGCAGAAAATTTTCAGTTACAATAAGACCAAACAGAACACCTGGCATCATTAATTGCCATCAGAAAGAAGACAGACATTGCAGTCCAACACATAATATCCTCCGTATTAATGTTTGTGTCTTGTGTGAAGATTGGGAGAGTTTTTCCACAAGTTGTTCTAAAAATCATAGTCATAGTTATCAAATAATTCCCTACAGACATTGTACTGCACAGGTACTCAAACTAAATGGACTGCAGTAGTTCAAGAAAGCAGTTCACCACCACTTCTCCATGGTTATTTGGGAAGAATAATAAGTTCAAGCCTATCCGATGATGCCCATATCCCACAAATGAATCTAAAATTTAAAAAAAGCATAGTGACCATAACTCTCTTAGCTTTAACATAGTTATGGAAAAAGATAGGACAGATCGACATGTTAATGTGCTAAATTGGAGCTGGGCCAATTTTGGGAACATTAGGCAGGATCTAGCAGAAGTCGATTGGGTGAAAAGGAAAAGGAAAGACTGGCAAATGGGACGCTTTTAAAAGTGTGATATCAAGAGTCCAGGCATAGTATGTTCCTGTTAGGGTGAAGAGAAAAGCTGACAGGTTTAGGGATCCCTGGCTGACAAAGGATATTGAGGCTCTGGTCAGGAAAAAGAAGGCAGCATACATCGGGTTTAAGCTATCAGGTTCAAATGAATCCCCAGATGACAATAAAAAGTGAAAGAGCACACTTATAAGGAAAATCAGAACAGCCAAAAAGAGGGTATGAGATGGATCTGGCAGATAAGGTTAAAGATAATTCTGAGAAGTTCGAAAGCTGTATTAAGAGTAAAAGGTTGGCTAGGGAGAGAACAGGTCCTCTCAAAGATCAGCATGGCTATGTGTGGAGCCAAAGGAGATTGGGAAGATTTTTAATGAATATTTCTCCTGAGTGTTTACTGAGAAGAGAATCACGGATGCTAAGAAAATAAGGGAAACAAGTGGGAATGTTTTAGACTGCATACATATTACCAGACAGGAGGTGTTTCCAGGCCTATCGTGCATTAAGGTGGATATATCCTCTGGGCCTGATCAATTCTATCCCTGGATGTTGTGGGATGCTAGGGTAGAAATTGCATAGGCCCTTGCAGAGATATTCGTTTCATCTTTTGCCAGTGGTGAAGTTTCTGAAGACTGGAGGGTGGCTAATTGTTGTTGTTCCATTGCCTAAGAAAGGTAGCTAAGACAAGGCAGGGACCTACAGGCCAGTGAGCATGACACCACTGGTAGACAAGTTATTGGGGGAGATACTGAGGGACAGGATCAACCAGCATTTGGATAGTCAAGGTCTGATCAGGGATAGTCAGCATGGATTTGTAAGCGGGAAATCATGTTTGACTAATCTTTTAGAGTTTTTCAAACAGCTAACCAAGAGGATAGGGCAGAGATTAGCCAGAATAGGGCTTTATTCCTTGGAATATACAAGGATGAGGCGTGACCTTATTGAAGTGTATAAAATCATCAGGGGCATGGATAAGATGAATGCATATAGTCTTTTTCCCAGTGATGGAGAATTCAAAACTAGAGAGTATAGGTTTAAGGTGAGATGGGAAAGATTTACAAAGGACCTGAGGAGCAACTTCTTCATGCAGGGACTGGTGTGTATATGGAATGGGCTGCCAGAGAAAATTGTTGAGGCAGGTACAATAGTGACATTTAAAAAAATATTTGGATAAGTACATGGATGGGAATCGTTTAGAGGGATGTGGGTGAAATGTGGGCAATTGGAACTAGCTGAGTGGGTGCCATGGTTGGCATAGACTAGTCGGGATGAAGGGCCCTTTCCATGCTGTATTACTCTATAAGTCTATGTTAATAATCGGCTTCATGAAAGCAAAAAATGTTTGCCAAAGCTGAGATGCCCAATCTCAGAACAATTTTAAAAGGCCATGCCACGTTTTAGTATATTTTTCTTTTCTGCTGATTTGTCAGCAGTGCAAAAACTAAATTCTAGTCCTCTAGCTGTAGCTCCTTGCTGTTAATGCAGGAGATTGTGACAAACCCGTTTATCCAACTAAAATCCAATTCCAAAATTAGGTCCTTGAAGGCTTGGCTTTTCCTTTTAAAAAGGCATATCTTAATTATATTTCTGTAACCCAACAGCTGCTCGTAATCATTGCTTTCTATAGCTAATGAAGCTAAATTCGATTCTTCATACTTGGATTTGGAGAAACATTTGTTCGCTGTGCCATGTTGAATGGTGAAGCCAATAGCAGCAAGATGCTGCAGGTCATGGTGAAAAAAACTGCACCTCCATGATTTGGACAGAGCGAGTGAGTTACGTTGATTGCACTGCAGAACCCTCACTGACTTTCATCTGCACTGGATCAGCAGAATCAAATGGGCTCTTCTCTCCCTGACTGGAAATTTTAAACTGGTACGTTTATATAGCTTGTGTTCCAGCCACTGCGCTCAGTCTGGCTGCGAGATGCTCCAGTGTGATTCCACGTGGAACTTTAACTTGGCCATCATTTTCTCAGTCCAGAAGTGCAATCAATGGTGCATATAACATGTCTCACAGTCCCGGTCCCTTAGAATACTTTACCAAATTTGTTATTTTTTTTCTTTAATATAACCTATGTTATGCACTGTTGTATTATTCAATTGAGAATTTATGAATTTTTTGAATGATTCTGCTGTATAACTTTGCATGACAGAACACATGCTGACGTTTGGGCGAAGGTAATTACTTAGGTTGTTGAATAAGCTGTACAAATGCCATTTCTGTGTGTGTATTAGGTTAGGATTAGAGTTAGACTTCTAAAATAAAGATTTCTAACATAAAAGGGAAAGTTCACTGAGGAAAGGTCACTGGACCCGAAATGATAAATCTGATTTTTTTCTTCATAGTGCTGCCAGATCTGCTGAGCTTTTCCAGCAACTTCTGTTTTTGTTCCTGTTTTGCAGCATCTGCAGTTCTTTTGGTTTTTATAAAAACCAAAAGAACTGCAGATTCCAAGGGTCACCAGACCCAAAACATTAACTCTGTTTTCTCCTCCGCAGATGCTGCCAGACCTGCTGAGCTTTCAGTTTTTATGTTTTAACTCATTTGGGGTGGAAGAAGAGTTTTCAGGCCAAATCGAAAGATCCTGGCTGGAAAACATGAAGCATCTTTGTAACACTGCCCATTTTGTCTGCAATCAGTAGAAGTGACTGATTCAATAAAGTATAAAAGTTTACATTCAATCATTTCACGAAATAGGCACTGAAAGTACGGAGATAACAAAATGTGGAGCTGGATGAACACAGCAGGCCAAGCAGTGTCTTAGGAGCACAAAAGCTGACGTTTCGGGCCTAGATCGTTCTCAAGCATCTGCAGTCCCATTATCACTGAAAGTATGGAAGTGGTTGCCAGAGATGATGGAAATGAACAGTGTTAGAAAGTTCAGGATGTGGTAGTTTTGAAGAATGAAACAATTGATTCTCTAAGAAAGGTCAAACAGTAATGTCCAACTTCAATGACAGATCAATGAATGTATCCTCCATGATCTTTATTGCCTGTTCTTAAGTTCTTTCACTTGAAGAAAAGACTGAGACTAAAACTTTGTGTTCACAACCTTTTATGTCACATTCAACCCAAGATGAGCTTTGCCATTAAATATTCATACTATCACTTATACCATCTAAAATCATCTGCAGACAACACAAAGTTCAGTGCGAGGGTGAGCTTTGAGGGTGAATGCAGAAATGCTTCAATGTGATTTGGACAAGTTGAGTGAGTGGGCAAATACATGGCAGGTGAACATGAATGCAGATAAATGTGAGATTACCCAGTTTAGTAGCAAAAACTGGAAGGGAGATTATTATTTTCGTGATGATATATTTGGAAAGGAGAGAGGTTGCAATGAGCCATGGGTGTCCGTGTACAGCAACTGTTGGAAGTAAGCATATAGGTGCCGCAGGCAGTGAAGACGGCAAATGATATGTTTGCCTTCGTTGTGAGAGGATTAAAGTACAAAGCAGGGATGTCTTGTTGCAGTTGTACAGGCCTGTAGGGGGACCACACCTAGCGTGAGCAGTTTGGCCTCCTTAACTGAGGAAGGATGTTTTGGCTGTGGAATGAGTGCAACAAAGTTTTATCAAACCAATTCATGGGAAAGCAGGATTGATATATGAACACAGAGTGAATCAGTTAGAACTGTATTCGCTGGAGTTTGGAAGAATGAGTGGGGATTTCATGGAAACCTACAGAATTCTCACAGGACTAGACTGGGTAATCACAGGAAGGATATTGCTGATGATCAGGAAAACCAGAACCAGAGGTCACAGTTTAAGATACAGGAAGGCTTTAAGGACTGAGATGAGGAAAAATTTCTCCACCCAGGGAATATAGAATTTTCTGTCACAGAAAGTGACTGAGGCTGAAATATTGGAAGTTTTCAAGGACAATTTAGTTATAGCTCTTAAGGCTAAAAGCATCAAAGGGTATGGGGGACAAAGCAAGAAGGCGGTATTGAGTCTGATGAACAGCCATGATCATTTTGAATTGTGCAGCAGGCTCACAGGGCTGAATGGCCTGCTCCTGTTCCTATTTTCCATGTTTCTGTATATTTCCACTTCTGCAGCACTGCCCAGCTTTGTCCCTGTGTCAATTCATTGCCTTCTAAACCCATATTCATTCCTTCAGCACTTATAGAGTCAAATATTCAAGCACTTTCCAGGCAGGATGGTAAAAAGAAGAAGACATAGGAACAGGAGTAGACCATTCAGCCCCTCGAGCCTGCTCCACCAATAGGATTATGGTTGACCTGACATTCCTCATATCCACTTTCCTGCACTTTCCTCATAACCATTAATTCTACACTAATCAAGAATTAATCTCAGCCTTAAATACAGGATTCAGCACTCCTGTGTGGCGAGGAGTTCCAAAGATTTACAACCCTCTGAGGGAAGAAATTCATCCTTATCTGAGTCTTAAATTGGCAACCCGTTTTTCTGAGACTATGTCCTCTAGTCCTAGACTCTCCCATGAGGGGAAACATTGTCTCAACATTTACTCTGTCAAGCCTCTTAAGAATTCAATGTGTTTCAATGAGGCCACTTCTCATTCTTCTAAACTCCAGTGAGTAGAGTCTCAAGCTGTTTAGTCCTTGCTCATAAGACAATCCTTCCGGACCAGGGATCATTACAGTGAATCTTTTTTGAGCTGCTTCCAAAGACATAATATCTGCCCTTAAATCAGGGGAGCAAAATTACTTCAAATGTGGTCTCACCAGCACCTTGTACATTTGCAGTGAGACTTGCCTACTCTCATCCTGCAATCCCTTTGAAATAATTGCTGACATTCCATTAGCCTTCCTGATTACCTGCTGCAGCTGTGCATTAGCTTTCTGTCTTTCATGTACAAGTATATCCAAGACACTTTGTCTTGCAGCTTTCTGCGGTTTTTGCTCCATCTCTCTCTACCGTTCTGCCTTCAAAAATGAACAACTTCATATTTTCCCACATTAAATTCTATTTGCCAAGTTTTTGCCCATTTACTTTACCTATCAATACCTCACTGTAAACTGTTTAACAGCTTACCTTTCCACTTATTTTGTGTTGTCTGCAAATACAGTATATTGGCTTCTTCCCACAATTCAAAAATATATATTATAAATAGCTGCGGTCCCTGCAACCCACCGGTCGCAGACTGCCAACTTGAAAAAGAGCACCTTATCCCCTGTCCATCAGCCGATTCTCTATCCACGCCACTATACTACGTCCAAACTCATGGGGTCTGACCTGGTGACTTAAGATATTGGTGGAGTCTGCTCCACCATTGATTGAGTTTGTGGATAATCTGATAACTCTCAAGGGTTCTTTCCTGCATTTTTCCTTAACCTCATAACTTAATGATTAAAGATCTATTTAAATACTTAATGATCGAGTCTTAACAGTCGTGAGTGGTAAAGAATTCCACAGATTCACTACTCTCTGACAGAAGAAATTCCTCCTCATCTCCATTTTAAATGAGCGACCCCTTATTCTAAGATTATGCCCTGTGCTCCTAGGCACATCCACAAGGGGAAAGAATGTTTCTGCATTTTTCTCTGTCAAGTCCTCTTAAAATCCTAGATAACAAAGTGTGAAGCTGGAGAAATACAGCAGGCCAGACAACATCAGAAGGGCAGGAAAATTGACGTATCAGGTCTGGACTCTTCTTCAGAAAATGGTTAAGGGATGATGTATGCATCAAATGCTTTAATTAATACATCCTCCAAGTATTGCCCATAATCCTATTTTTCTCACTTCAAGTACAGATATGCCCCATTAAAGTGATTTTTGACAATCCAATTTAGCGAAGACTGTAAATTGGCAAACATTCCTGGAAAACATTGATGCTAATGAGTTCCATTTTGTTATAACGCAGTTGCAGGTGCAAGACCGTATTGTTACTATGACAGAACATTTTTTAATACTGTCGTCACTGATTTGCATGCCTGTCCTCTCTGAAAACCCTTACTGCCTTTCAAATTGTCATCCCTCTCCTGAGTGCTTCCTGATACCCAATTGTCTCCCCTCTCCTGACACCCTCACTCCATTCCACTCACTGCTCCTCTCCCAATATCTTTGATTCCTCCTACTCTCCATCCACTTTCTGACTCCTTTGTTTGACTTTGACTCACCGGCCTTCTCCCAAACCTGTCATTCCTTTCTGCTGGCTATTCCTCTCTCAACCAACTCTCAGCCTCCCGTTTGTTATAATTCACACTGCAGAGGTCAGGAGGAGGAATCATGAATGGAAAGCATTGACACAGTTGGGAGAGGGAGTGGTGAGTGATACCGTGATTAGGATAGTGAGTTGAAAAGACCGGAAGTGTTACTGTGATCCCAGATAAAGGTTTGCTGGATAAATCAGATCCCAGAGTGTCATTTGCCTTCATACACCAAAGTTTAAGTTTTGTGATTTGTTTGTCCAGGACGTCAGTCACTTTTACTGAAGAGAAAGTTGCTAACGTACTTTTAACAAAAGAATATTAAAGCTTATTACACACAAAGGAACACAAGTTTTTCACTTTACAATAACTATTTGAAACTTATTGTCCTATTACAAATATCAAAAATAATGATTAAACCCTTTTATTCTCAACAACAACCTTACAGATACTCAAACCCAGTGAAGGCTCCATTTTAAACATTCTTGTTCAGTTGGCATAGCTGTAACTGGTCTGTAGATTTCTTCTTCTGACTTCTAAATAATGCACAACAATAGCTAACATATTTTCCATACCATCATCTCCCAGAAGTTATCTGTTTCTGGATGTTTCCTCTTAAACCACTCAGAATTTTTCCCATCCTATTCACCTGTTCACTGCACGCCTGCACACACTACCTGAACTTCTGGATGATTCCGTCTTTCTGTGATATTGGACTTCTGACACTAATGCGCTAAACGATTCACCAAGTGTTTGACTTCAGATACCAGACATGTAGTATTGGTATGGGATGATATGATGAACAGCATGGACACTGTTTTGTGCAATCCAGAATGTGAATCCAAAAGGCTAGTTTGCCAATATAACACTAACCTTCAGGACATCTGTTCAATGCTGGAAAGAGTCTCTCTCTCTCTCTCTCTCTCTTTGGGCTCCACCTCCATCTATCTGCTCACATCTGCCCTTTCTCGCACCACTTTCCCAAAATCACATTCAAGGATAAATACTAATTTTCCTCACTGCTATCAGTTCTGATGGAAACTCACCAGAATGTAAACATTAAGTCTGCTTTCTTCTTGAGGATACTGTCAGATCTGTTGAGTTTCACCAGCAATTTCTGCCTTTGTTTTGGATCTCCAGCATCCGCAGTCTTTGTTTTATATTTGACCGTGCTGTGTGCCAAGTCTCATCTGCTCTATGTCCTGTGGAGAGCTTTGTGTATAAGTACTTGTTTAGCTTTGAAGATAACGCCTCTCAAGATACTGAGCTCATCTCTGTAAGACCAAAAGAATAGACAGTGTCTGACACCCCTTTTATCATGTGAAGCCACCATTTAAAGGAAAGCTTTCCACAAGGCTTTGAATTATGAGTCACTAGCTGTCTCCATTTCAAACTAATGGCATTTATTCTGACCAAGATGCAATAGATCAGTTTTGAGTATATCTTCCACCTTGATGTCCTTGCTGTTGACTGGTAGATACAGTGGAAAGCCTGATTCGTTGTTTTGCTCAGCATAACTAAGGTGACAATTTGGCACCAGCTTTGTAACAGATGTTGAAGTCACATTCCATTTTACCAGAAATCATTGCGGCCTCTATGATGCACTTGTCAATGATTTGTGCCAAATAATTTTGAATGGTTTATAATTGATTTCCCCAGTGAATTATTTACCAAATAACTACATAAAAGACCTTGTGATATTGAATACTAGAGCAAGCGTTTCAAGCTATACGTCGGAATAATTAGATGATACTTCTGATAGATTTTTGGATGCAAATGCAATTAGTTTAGCAACTAGTGTCAGGTTTTGAAAATCATGAGTGAACTGGACAGATGAGATGGAGAGAAACTGTTCCCACTCCTAAAAGAAAAACAGCAAAAGGACACAGATTTTGATGTAAGAAAAAGGACAAAAAACAAAGTTGCTGGAGAAACCCAGCAGGTCTGGCAACATCTGTGAAGGAAAAAACAGAGTTAATGTTTTGGGTGCGGTGACCCTTCCTCAGTTCTGGAACTTCAGAGGCAGGGTCACCAGATCCAAAATGTTAACTCTGTTTTTTCCTCCACAGATGCTATCAGGCCTGCTGAGCTTTTCCAGAAACTTCAGTTTTTGTTCTTGATTTACAGCATCTGCATTTCCTCTGGTTTTTATTTGATGTGAGATTTGGCTTTTTTTTTAAACACAGAGTAGCTAGGGTATGGATTGCATTGCCTGGAAGTGTGAAGGAGGCAGGTTCGATTGAGGCATTAAAGAAGGCATTGAATGATTAATTGAACAGAAATGGAGTGGAGCAAGATAGGGAAAAAGCAGGAGATTGATGTTTTGTGATAGAGTTGGCAAGATAGGGAAAAAGCAGGAGATTGCGGTTGTGGAATAGAGCTGACACATGCATGATGGATGAAATAGCCTCCTCCTGCACCATAACAGTTCTGTGATTCTGTCATTGTGATTGCGTCATGCAACACTTAGACATTTCTGCAAGTGCACACTCCAAGACTGTCTTCTTCTTTGGTCACAGTATTGCACGGTACAGTTTTCTGATGACAATGCTAGTTTACAAACCTCAAGCATGTATTGATGGCCATACATGTGGGTATGTCTTCCTTTAGGATCACTTTCAATGTTCATGCCTTGTCAGAAACGGCACATTACGGGCGGCACGGTGGCTCAGTGGTTAGTACTGCAGCCTCACAGCATCAGGGACCCGGGTTCGATTCCAGCCTCGGGCAACTGTTAATGTGGAGTTTGCACATCCTCCCTGTGTCTGCGTGGGTTTCCTCCGGGTGCTCCGGTTTCTTCCCACAGTCCAAAGATGTGCAGGCTAGGTGGATTGGCCATGCTAAATTGGCCATAGTGTTCAGGGGTGTGTGGGTTATAGGCGGATGGATCTGGGTGGGGTGCTTCAAGGGAACGGTGTGGGCTTGTTGGGCCAAAGGGCCTGTTTCCACACTGTAGGGAATCTAATAAACAAAAAAAAGTTCAAGATATATGGTGCCAAGAATTGAAGAATCCAAGGCATCTCTGAAGGTTTTTTTTGTCTTGTGGAATAGGCACATCTTACATCTTCATCGTTTCCTATTCATTCACAGAATGTGGCCATCATGAGTTGGGTCAGCATTTATTGCCTAGTTACCCTTGAGAAGATGGTGAACTGTTTTCTTGAGCCATTGCAATCTGTTTAGCGCCGGCAGACCCTCAATGCTGTTAATCAGCGTGCTCCAGAATTTTGACCCAGCAATACTGAAGAAACAATAACCCAAGTCTGGATGGTGAGAGGCTTGGAGGGGAATTTGTAAGGTGGTAGTGTTCTTATATACCTGCTGCCTATGTCCTTTTAGATGGTAATGATCATGTGCGTACAAGGTGCTGTCTGAGGATCTTTGGTGAATTTCTGCAATGCTTGTTATAGATAGTACACACTGCTGCTACTGAGTGTCAGTGTTGAAGGGAGGTGGATGCTTGTGGATGTGGTCATGCTTCTTGAGAAAAGTTGACTGGTAGGCCCAATGATTGGTTAGACTGTAAAGTACAGCAAAGAATGACAAAATTAATCAAAAAGAAGAATTTAGAGTATGACAGGAAGCTAGGTAGTAATGTAAAAACAAATAGCAATAACTAGGAAGTTAAAATATATCTACTTCCACCAGTCAACATAATTCAAAAAGGAAGCATCATTATAAAAAATTCAGAAATACAAGATGCCTTAACTCTCCACTTCTATGTGTACTGTGGGGAGAATTCACACTTCAATTCAGAAGAAAAAAATTACAATCTTATCTCAAAAGATTAATGTGCATATATTTCATGAATAATGATGAAGAGGAGTAAATTTGATTTTTTTGAAACATATTTCAAGGATTGTAATAAATTTCCTCAAATTGGTTAGAAGCGAAGATGGTTTTAATTCTTGCTTGTGAATGCATGACTAGAGAACCTTTATGGCAAAATTTAGATAACAAGCTGTAGAGCTGGATGACGTTTTGAGCCTAGACCCTTCTTCAGAAACGTCTAGTCCCAAAACGTCAGCTTTCCTGCTCCTCTGATGCTGCTTGGCCTGCTGTGTTCATCCAGCTCTACACCTTGTTACCTCAGATTCTCCAGCATCTGCAGTTCCTACTATCTCTGGCAGAATTTAGAGTTTAGAGTACAGATCGCAACCATGATTAAACCCATCAGGCCCCATGGTCTAATTAAATATTAAGAAAACTGAGATAATCTCTTCCTCAGTTACAAACTCTGTTACCTTGCCAAGGATTTTCTCTTCCTTACTCTGTCTACTGGCTTTAGCTGAACAAACTTTGGTTACACTCAGATCAGCTTCTGACACCATATCCCCTTTGTAACAAAGATATTCTGCTTTCACCTTTGCTGATCTGCTGCTGACACTCTTATCCATGTTCTTGTTACTTTCAGACTTATCTGTTCCAATATCTCCTGGTTCCATCCTACATATTCCCCTCCATAGACATGTGTTCATCCTAATTGCTGCTATTTGTATCTTAACTTATACTAATCTCCATTCACTGATCATACACCGTTCTTTTATACAAAGCTCACTGACGGAACACTCACTGCAGTCAGAGGTGCTTGGTGGACAGACATTTTCTATTCTCTGGCTCTTCCAAGTTCACTTGTATCTCCTTTGCAGGAGAGATAGAATTTAAGTTCCTCCTCTGATGTGCGGAGTCTTGGGCCATTCTGATTACTCACTCTTGCTTCAGCACAGGAACATCTCATTTTTTTTGTGTAGGTCTGCACAGCCTATCTTCTAAACCAAGATGGGAACCAAATCTGAGTTGCTGTCTGTACGGTTCAGGCCAGCTGATGGCTCCTCTTTGAATATGCTACGTCCTGTTCTGTTGCTCTGTCAGGATCTCACACAGCCTATCGACTTGGAAGTATGAACTTTTAGTAATAAGCAGGAGTCAGTGGAAAGGGTCTTCATTAAGGTGCACTTATGGTCTGACTGCAGATGTTTGGCATGCCATTTATTGAGTCTGAGATTGATCTCCCCAGTGCTGAGGAGACCACATTGTATGCAACAAATATAGCAATGTTAAATTGGAAGTAAATTGTTGCTTTACCTGGATGTTGAACTCATAGATAAAAAGAGAAAGGAGACAGAGGGTAAGTATTATGATTGTATGGGAAAGTTTCAGGGAAGGGAATGGGCGTTGGTGGCGCTTAAAGAATAAACCAATGTGTTGCTGACGGAACAGTCCCTTCGAAATGCTGACGACTGCGAAGGGAAGATATATCTGGTGACAGCATCATATTAGAAGTGGCAGAAATGACCAAGAATGATAATTTGAATGTGCAGACTAGTGAGGTGGAAAATGAGGTCATGATGAATCCTATTGTGGTTCTGGGAATGTGGGGAAGGGGTTTGGACACATACAGAGGAAATTGGACAGAGACAGCTGAGTGCCTGTCATTCACAACTTTGGATCTGACTGTACCAGTTTGAGGAAACTGTCTCAGTTCCAGGTTGCAAAAGGTGGTATGTGGAGCAACAAAGAGAGAAGGTGTGATTGAGATACTGAGAGGTGTGGGACATTCCTGCACCTCCTGGCTACACCAGTGAGCTTACCAAAAGATTACAGATGACTTTTGTCAGAGATAATAGGAACTGCAGATGCTGAGGATTCCAAGATAACATGGTGTATGGCTGGATGAACATAGCAGGCCAAGCAGCATCAGAGGAGCAGGACAGCTGATGTTTTGGGCTTCCGATGAAGGCTCTAGGCCCAAAACGTCAGCTTTCCTGCTCCTAAGATGCTGCTTGGCCTGCTGCGTTCATCCAGCTCCACACCTTGTTATCTCCATGATTTTTGTCATATTGAATTTCAGTGGGTGGATCTAAAACAAGAGTCAGCCCCTGTTTGCATTTGTAAGAATATTTCAAGCCTTTTGTGGCTGTCAGAGACACATGAAAACATCCTAATCTAAATATTGGTTTGGGTGATTGGTGCCTGAATGTGGACCATTTTACAAAACAGGGACAGATAGATCCGCACTTCCTATCTCCTGCCGCAGTCTGTACACACATGAAAATGTCTTGTTACAGAATAACACTGCATTTTAAATGTTTGATCAGAAGATAAACTTCATCTTGGAACAATCAGATTTTTTTAAAAAACATCAACCTTTCACATCATAAAAACCGAAAGAACTGTGGATGCTGTAAATCAGGAACAAAAACATAAGTCGCTGGAAAAGCTCAGCAGGTCTGGCCGCACCTGTGAAGAAAAAAATCAGAGATAACATTTCGACCTATTACATCAACCCATTTTAAGAAATTATGAAGATGTCTACGTGTTAAACAAATCCAGAACTAATGTGAACACATTAATTGTAAACATAATTCAGCGCTGTTAGGAAGTAAGGAGAATTATTAAAAGTGGTCATTAGAAGTGACTGCGTGCAGTAGGTGACACACTCTAACAGATGTGTAAGAGGAGATAAATACTCTGATAATAGACTTTTGCAGCTTACTGCTACTGACGTCAGTACGATCCACTTTATTAATAAATGCAATTTTAAAATAAACAAAATGTGTATTTACAGGAAGGCTGACGAACCGAAGGAAGGATATGTTTTTTTTAAAAAAACTGTTTCCTTTAAAAGCCGCGTATACAATTTTAGAACAATATGTTTGGCAAGGATTTTCTCCCCTTCTATTTAATGATTAAATCTGATCATGCTTTCGACTTAATCACATTAGAAGATTGAGATATTAAGAGCCCTGTTTTAGAGGGCATTACAAAAGGTTGCACTGCTGTAGAAGCGGACTGGGAAAGTTAACGTGAGCAGTGGCTGGAGAGCCTCTCCCACGAACTCTCCAGTGAATGAGTTGACTTTATCCCAGGACAAGGTGAGCTAATCGCGTCCAACCCTTAGACTTGTAAAATTATTCATTCATTTGCAGTGTGGCGGGAGTTTTGTTCAGTGATTTCAAAGCAGCAATTATGTTAACAATATTCTGAACAAAAGTTTATTTGTTTGTATTTAAGACAAACGACAGCAGTCCAGAATGGATGAGCTAACGGATAAAGACCGGTTGAAAATGGAGATAGAGCAACTTCGTAAAGAAATACCGTTAGAGAGGATGTTGGTAAGGTTTCCCGTTTCTCATTTACTCGCTCTTGGAAAACAATTTAAGACAGAGAGGAGGAGAATCTTCTAAATGTTATCCCTCAAAACAAAAGTCGTCCCAGAATCTTTGAATATTCTTAAGGGGGAAAAAGAGGTTTTTGACGAGCAAGGTGTGAGGTTGTTCGGGTTGGGTGAGAATGTGGATCAATCCTAATCTTTATTGAATGGCGGAACATCCGGACGGGTTACAAGTGGCCTACGCCGGCTCCTATTTGTACGCCAACATGAAAGCTGTGATATGGTTCGGTGGCTCTGCAGTTATTCTTTAACGTTCGCCAAGTTGGTGTTAAAATTCGCTTCATGTAATGCAACTCGCATTCAAAATTGCCAATCGGCGTTACTAAAAGCTAAATAAAAACTAAACGTGAAGAAGCAAATCTATGATATGACACATCCACCATGGTATTTTTCATAGCTTTGGATCTGCCTGATGAGTGAGTGGGAACAACGCTTGAAGTAAAAACAAAAATGACCCACTGCTGTCCTAAGTCATTAAGCATTATCAAGGCTTCAAATCAAATGTCTGATAAATACAAAATGAAAATGAAAGAACTGTAGATGGTGGAAATCAGAAAGAAAAACAGAAATTGATGGAAAAGCTCAGCAAGCCTGAAGAAGGGTCATTGGACCTAAAAGTTAGCTCTGATTTCTCTTCCCAGACCTGCTGAGTCAGGACACAACATGGTGATGCACTTGTTCCTCCTTTTAAAATGAAGGCCACTCTAAACATTTGACCAAATTGCACAAGAATCCAGAATATGTTTAATCTTCAATTAAACCTGTAATCTAAATTACACTTGGACTTTCATACGTCAAGTAAAACATTAGAGCAGATAAAGCACATAATTATGTGCCTTCTGTGGCTATCTTTTTCCCCCAAAATAGTTGCTGCACTGTTGCCAGAAACTATAGCTTGGGGAGAGACAACACTTCATATCACTCATGGCTGACCAGGAGATTCTCCTGCTTTTACTGGAAAGATTTGTAGTTAATCAACCTGTTTGACCACATTATGATCCACTTTCCATAGCCATTATTACAGTGGGACTTGAGCTCTGAGCTTCTGATTTTTTGAGGCAGGGGTGCTACCACAAGGCATCCTCTATAATCCACTAACTTTTTGTGAATTAACATTAATTAGAGATAATGTAGGATCTGTTGGAAATTGTAACACTGCATTCAAAGTATGAAACAACGGGACCGAATATGCTAATAATGAGATGATGGCTGAGTGGTATTATTGCTAGATTGTTAATCCAGAGACCCAGATAGCTGTCTCTGGACCTGGGTATGAATCCTGCCACAGCAGATGGTGGAATTTGAATTCAATAAAATATCTGAAAGTAAGAATGTTATGATGACCATGAATCTGATGTTGATTGTTGGAAAAACCTACCCGGTTCACTAATGTCATTTAGGGAAGGAAACTGCCATCCTTACCTGGTCTGGCCTACATGTGACTCCAGACCCACAGCGATGTTGCTGACTCTGAACTGCCCTCTGGCAAGTTAGGGATCAGTAATAAATATTACCTAACCAGTGAAACCGTCATCCTGTTTCATGAATTCGAAAAAAATCCCATTCTCAAAGTCAAGAGACAGCTCTCTGCAATGTATACTACGGTTATTGTGTTTAATTTCTACTCTCGCTGTTTTACACCTGCCACTTATAACTTTTATATTGAATTGTTTCAGGTGTCTAAATGTGCGGAGGAACTGAAGGATTACATTGAATCGCAATCTGCAGAAGATCCTTTGGTAAAGGGAATTCCTGAGGACAAAAATCCCTTCAAGGAGAAGGGTGGCTGTGTCATATCATAAATCGGACAGAACTGGGATACCCTCAGAGCATCATGGTATTTTCTAAAGTTTAATGCCCATTAGTATAACAAAACCCCATAGATGCTAAACCTGGAAGTTGGAAAAATGGAGTCATTTTGCGTGACATCTTCAAGTTGTTTTTGAAATTAAAAAGCATTTCAGCACCAGCTGCAAAATAAACGTAGTTTTGGCAAATTCTACCAGGTTTGTCAAGTTGTTATTTGGAAACTAAAATATATTTGCCAATGTATGGAGGACAATCCTATAAGGATCGCTGTTTAATATTATGATCTGTATATGGAACTTATTTTAAAATGAATAGTGTACTAATCCTGATAAATGTAAGGCCTGAACTGGTGTATAGAAATTTATCGATAAAACTATATTGTTTCCAACTTTAAAAAGCTTCTTGCAAATTAATAAAATTGTTCTAATTCATATTCCTGAAAACTTGTATGAATGCATAAATTTAATCAATAATTCAATACTAATGACATAATAATTGGAATGTATAAATATATTGCAAAATCAGACATATAGATAATTTAGCACAGAGTTTAGTGGACTTCTTATGAAATTGTATCACAAATTTCAATTTTACTAGAACAGAGTTAATTAATACAGATGTTGACAAACACATTGAATGCTTGTTACCACAAGCATACAATAACATTTTGAAAATGGTTTTTTTGCTATTGTGTGGTTTCCAGAGAAACCACATGGTTTTCATAATGCAATCAAAGCTTTGTATTTTACAGTTTTGTTTGGTATGTATTTTTCATGTAAAAAATGCAGAGTTCGCAGGCATCTCAAACAGAGATAGATTGTGATTCAAACATGGATTTGTAAGCAAGAAATTTAGAAAGGGTGAGGGGAAAAACCTAGTGGAAGAAATTAGTTTTCAGAAGATTGTTAAATGATGCATAGTTAGACATAGAAAAACAGAGAGTTTGAGGAAGGGAATTGAAATAAATAAAATAACTCAAATAACTGAAAGATGTGATGCTATAAGTGGAAAGGAGCTGCACAAAATGTCTCAAAGTGTGGAATTAAGTGTTACCAAAGATAAATATTGGACTGGAAAATTTATGGCTGCAAAGAGATTTAAAGAAAACACTGAAACCCTTAGAGTTAGAAGTACTAGGTGGAGGGGCTACCCAACTTCAGAAGAATAGATACAATGGTTGAATGTGAAATATGGTATGGTAATATCAGCAAAAGCAGATGAATTGGTCTCATTTTTTTTTCTGTCAATGTTAGTAATGTAGGTCCTTTGAAAGATTAACTAGAACAGCCCCGGAGTGAAACAGACTTTGTACTTAAGAACTGGGTTCTGCAACATGGGTGATTTGCTGCTGGATTAATTTTTATAAAAGCTAAAGTAGCTATCAACAGGTGCAGCCAAAAGGCCATGGAGGGATCCCAACTCCCTGCCTGTATTCCGTGGCTATGTTCACACTCAGATATCCACTAACACTCTTGGTACCTTTGAGACAGGCAGGCACTATAGGGGGTGAAGTCATTGCTTCACTCTCCAACTCCATTTTAAGTTAGTGCCCTCCCTATCTCCCTACCTTTCCCTCACTTTTGATATTGTTGCACTGTCCCTAATGGGCAGTTCTTGTAAATGCTTTGTTTAATTAGAAACACAGGTGATTTGGTGGTGGAGTAAAAAGTTTTAAAAAGGTTTCATGGGTGATTTGGTGTCAGTAGCAAACCATTCAGAAGTACATAAAAGCATCTTTGGGTTGGGAAGAGCTGGGTTCTGCAACAGGGATGATTGGCAATGGCTTAAGCAAAATAAAAAGCTGGTTTCTGAAGCCCAGCTAAAGTTATCATGATCAGGTCTACACAGCAGGCCATTGTGGAAGTCATAGTCACCAATTACCCATCTGTCTTCTGCAGTTTGCCTGATTGACCTTGGAGAGGCAGCATGCATTGTCTATCAGCGCAGTCGGTGCTTTTAGAGAGAGTTAGGCATCATGAGAGTTATCATGCATTATTGGGAGGATTTCATGTGTCGATATTAAAAAGAAAAGCTTGGTTCCAAAGGTGCTCTTGTTGCTACATGGTAGATCAGTGTCAATGGTATTGCCCCTGCCTCTGAGCCAAGAAGTTTGGGATCAAGCCCTCCACTACCTCAAATGGGTGATATAACATGTCTGAAGATGTTGATCTTAATAAAAACTGGTTTCATCCCATCAGGACTTTTGGAGGCCAATGGGGGCTGTGACGCATCATTTCTCCACTCACTCCACTTTGATTTAGATTCCCCTTCTTTTGTTATTGTGACAGTGGTCGTTAGGTATTCAGGTATTGGGTTACGGGTTTTTAGAATGAAACCAAAAGCTTATTTCCTACAGGTTTATCTTCCAAAAAAGAGCTGGACTCCTCCCTTGGGCTGGGCGGGGCGGGGCGGGGGGCGGTGGGGCACTTCTGTATAAGAACGGGTCTGGAAGAGAAAGGTAGAAGCTGGGGTTTGCGCTAAACTATAGATTTACAATTAAACTTGTATCTCACTGAAAGCTTTTTGTTGCCTAATTCTACATTCATATATCAGCCATCAAATATTTTCTGTCCTAATTGAATACAGGAGCAGTGCGAAGGAACTGTAGGGTTGAGGAAGTTACACTCTCATTCAAGAAAGGGAAAAGGGTTAAACTAAGAAACTGCAGGTCTGTCAGCCTAACATCATCAGAAAAGAGCGTAGTAAAAGCTATCATCAAGGACAAAATAAACATACATTTGTAAATGAGGATAATCACAGACAGCCAGCTTGGATTTGTTAGAAGAAACACTCATCTAGATAAAATGGTGTGAAGCTGGATGAACACAGCAGGCCAAGCAGCATCAGAGGAGCAGGAAAGCTGACGTTTCGGGTCAAGACCCTTCTGAAGAATGCTTCACAGCGTTATATCTCAGATTCTCCAGCATCAGCAGTTCCTACCTACTCATCTGGATAATATGCTTACGTTATTTGTGGTGTTTTATTAATTCCTACTTTACAAATAAAACCAGTCTGACTCCAAACCAAAATACAAACAGATTCTAAACAAGGCCTCACACCTAACATGCATTGTCTGACCAAAAAGCCACTTCTTCTTTTCTTAATCATCATAGAATCCCTACAGAGTGGAAACAGACCTTTTTCTTTAGTTCTCTCAGGACTGTGACTTGAAAGGAATTCAGGGATTTACATTTACATATTAATCAATTGAAATCTAACTGATTAAAGATTTAACAGCATCTTAGGTTTGTTTTATATGTCCTTATCAGTGGTGTTACCCTTTGATCTTTTACATATAAATTCTGTATCTGATACTATCTCTCACTGACACCTGAAGAAGAAACAAGGCTCTGAAAGCTTGCGTTTTCAAATAAGCCTGTCGGACTATAGCGTAGTGTTGTGTGATTTCTGAACATTTCCCAAGGATTTACTATTCATTTACTTCTCATTTTCATCTTATAATATCTTATAGTGACATTATCCTGAGGCATAATATAACAGTGTGTCAAGAGTCCATTGATTTACAACTGCCTTTGACAACTTGACTCTCTCTGTGTGGTCAGACTGATTGCCTTGATCGAGTTCTACATCAGAGAGAGGCACAAAAACCCATATGGGTCCCTTTAAATCCCTGAACCATCATCAAATCCTGATGGGCTCAAGGATAAATAAAGTTGTTCTTTCATGAATCCAATCAATATCTCAGTAAATGAAATAACAAAGTGTAGAGCTGGATGTACACAGCAGGCCAAGCAATGCCAAAGGAGCAGGAAAGCTGACGTTTCGGGCCTCGACCCTTCTTCAGAAATCTGATGCTGCTTGGCCTGCTGTGTTCATCCAGCTCTACACCTTGTTATCTCAGATTCTCCAGCATCTGCAGTTCCTACTATCTCTGAAACAGTATCTCAGTAAAAGTGGTCAAGATATCCACATCAGGCCTTTCCCACCCCCAGCAGATAGTTTACCTACTTCATGAGTTGTGCACCATGTTTCCACCCTATTGTTCCAGCATTGCCCTCTACGATTATTCCTGAACCAGAAGGTTCCACTAAATTCAATCTAATATTTTATGTCTAATCACTAAGGGCAAATGATATCAATGCAGGGCCGTATATTTATTGATATTGTTAAGAACTTGGATCATTGTATGGTACAAATTATTTCCTTGCAGGTCAACATCTTACTATTGTTGATAATAATACAGCTTCATCATTCTGTCCAGTATTTCCACTGAAAAAAAAATTCATTATTCCTTCACTAGTCTATCAATTATTTAGAAAGAATCAACAACAATGACTGTTAACATTCTTCGTGTTTGGGTTAGTGGCATATAAAATCATTGCGAATCCCATTTAGTAAGCACAGAAGACACATTAAAATGAACAGTGACGAACAAATACTAGAATATAGGCACATTAATAACTTTTAAAATACACACCTGATGAGAATTTCAAATTGTGACCTTGAAGTGCCCCAAAACAAACAGTTAAAAGGACTACTTTGTAAATTACAAGCGACGAATTTGTTCCGAATTAAAAAATGAGGGATTAGCATCCAAACCAACAAGCCAACAAAAACAAAAATCAATACTAATGGAAGTGGGCCGGTCTGGCCCAGTAACAAGAGTTCAAATCAAAACAACTGACTTTTAAGAATTGAGAGATAGTAAAATGTGCTGTGAACAAACTTAGAAATGTTTTGTGAATAGCCCTTCAAACACACAGCTACAAACACGATCAAGAAGGAGCACAATAATACTATAGTGTTTGCCGTTTTCTTTCGCAGACATTCCACTATAGTTTTCCACAAAATATTAAAACTGAACTTCGAGTTGCCAGATTTTCTTAGTAGAATGACAAGTTGCAGAATCCTTAAGTTTCTGTTATCGGGTCAATGAGAAATACAGTTACAAAACTAAATGTAAGCTACTGGTCATTCTCGAGATCTGAATTAAGAACTAAAAATGCGAGAGAAATTCAGCCGGTCTGATAACCCTTGTCAAGAAAGAGAAACAGAAACAGTTAACGGTTCAATTGCAATAACTTCTTCAGAACGGAGGGTTGTTGGAAAATGATGATTTGTATGCTGTTGTTGATAGGTGAGAAGGTGGAGTGGTGAAGTGTCCAGAGCAAAATGGTGGATGTTGTTCATGCTCTGAAATTGCTGAACACCATGTTGAGTCCTGAAGCACAGAAATACCAAAGTAAAAAGTGAGATGCTGTTCCTTTGGCTGACATTAGGTAGCACTGGAATGCTACAGCAGGTAGGATAAAAGCAAGATGGTATATTGATATGGCAAACAACTGAAAGGTCACTTTTATTCTTGCAGACAGAACAGATTGTTACACTTTCCTTCTAATGATCATTGTTTCTAACTTTATCAATTTTCACTTCCAACCACTTTTTAAAAGGTTGTGTACTAACAAGTCAGAAGGCAGCCATCAGTAAAGTGTTCTCCAGGTAAGTCCAGAGTTAATAGTGAATCTATCATAGTTACTTGAAACGTGCAGCTAAAATTATGCTAGGAAATAAAACAAATGCATAATGTATTATGTGAGATTCTTTCCATACCATTGTAATAATTTGGTAACTACACTCTTGTGAATGAATAGCAACATGCTTTATTGAAGATAACTCTATACAATGGATGGTAAAGGAATGAAGCCCTCCAGACTCAAACTCTAGCTCCGTGTGATCAAAGGTCACTGTGACAGCGTCATTGCACGTACTCATTAGCTATCCTTAGATTAAAAGTACAGTTCTTTTGCAACTGTTTTATCAGAGGTGTTAATTGATTAAAATAAATTAATCAATATTTCAATTAAAATAGTGGGTAAAAGAAGGACAAAAGAGCATTTGTCTACCAGTATCAAGAAACTAACTTCAATGTTAATGAATTTTAGTTGTGCTGTTTTGACCTAGTTTACAACTATCAGAATAAAATTTGTTCTTGGGTATTTTGTCAGTCTGTAAAAAGATCTTGAATTCATGAGAGGGCAATATGTAGTCGGTAAACTTAGAAATGTCAAGTAAATTAAGCATTACTGCTCCTGACCACTATTCATGCTGTGTTACTGTTTGAGTCTTAGGTCATATCTCTAGATTGATTCAGTCATTGCCAGCTTATTTTGTTCTCCCTTACAACTTACTGGTCTTACTTCTTAGAATCAGAGAATCCCTACAGTGTGGAAATAGGCCCTCAGCCTAACAAGTCCACACCGACCCTCAGAACATCACACTCAGACCCATCCTCCTATTACCCATCCAATCTACACTTCCCGAGCACCACGGCCAATTTAGCATGGCTGATCCACCTAACCTGCACATCTTTGGACTGTAGGAAGAAACCCATGCAGACACAGGGAGAATGTGCAAACTCCACACAGACAGTTGCCCGAGGGTGGAGTCGAACCCAGGTCCCTGGTGTTGTGAGGCAGCAGTGCTAACCACCGAGCCACCGTGCTACCCACTTCCGCTGTGTTACAGCTCCATTCCATTGGAGGCAACTGCTTCCTCAATCCTCCATCTTCTGGCTGAGCTCCTGTTTGCCTCAATTGCTGAGATATAGAGCCATAGAGTCATAAGAGTCATACCACATGGAAACAGACCCTTCAGTCCAGCCAGTCCATGCCGAACATAATCCCAAACTAAAGTAGTCCCCCCTGTCTGCTCCTGGCCCATATCCCTCCAAACCTTTTCTATTTATGCACTTATCCAAATGTCTTTTAAATGTTGTAATTATACCCACAACCACCACTTCCTCAGGAAGTTCATTCCACACACGAACAACGGTCTGTGTGAAAACGCTTGCCCCTCATGTCTTTTTTAAATCTCTCTCTTCTCACCTTCAAAATGTGCTCCCTAATCTTGGAAACCCCCATCCTAGGGAAAAGACAACTACCATTAACTCTGTGTATGCCTCTCATTGCTTTATTACCTTTTATTAGAGTCTCAGACTCACCTCACTCTCTCTGCTTCAGGACTGCATCTCTCACCTGACACGCAGTCAAATCTCTCAGGTACTGCAATGTCAACCATGACCTTTCTCCCTAACTGAATCTTATTTCACGTTATTTTATATCAAGCAATATGTGCCATACTTTTCTTAGCCAGATTTGATTATTGTTTAAGATTCATTCCATTGGACAAGGACAACTTTCTTCAAAGACCCAATGTTTCTGCTATTATAACTCAATGGATGTAATGTGAGAAACTAATATATTTTTTGTCATAGCAGCATCTGTGGAGGAGAAAACAGAGTTAACATTTCGGGTCCGGTGACCCTTCCACAGACCCTTCCTTTCGGGTCACCGGACCCAAAATATTAATTCTGTTTTTTCCTCCACAGATGCTGCCAGACCTGCTGAGCTTTTCCAGCAACTTTGTTTTTGTTCCTGATTTACAGCATCCGCAGTTCTTTTGGTTTAAATTTTTTGTCATGAAGTGGAAGACTATTCCTGCAGCATATTCACTTTTTTCTCTTTTTCCTTTTGTCATCTTCATCCACATTTCCATCTCAATAAGCAACAACTCCAATACCATTTTTGAAAATTTTCCCATTTCCAGCTGGCATCTCCAAATGTTCCACTTCTTTTAAATCCACTTCCCCTTCCTTCAATATCTTCCACACTCTACAAGTCTGGCTACTCCTTCTTGACACTTAGCTGACATTGTCAATGATCTCTTGTCCTCAGAAAGTGACACTCTCTTCTTCATTATCTCTCTCCTGAAAATTTTACCTCATGTTTCTGTCCTCTCGAATACAAGTACATTTCTAATTCTATTTACTACCTAAGATTCTTAAACAGGTAATTAATTCCCATTCATTTGCATCCCTCTGGAAAGTCTATTTGAATCTATCTAATCTCATGAGAGATTTTCAAGACTAAATCTCTATTCTTTAGCATTTGGAAGAATTATGTGATCTCATTGAAGCATATCAAATTTTTACAGGCTTCAACAAGGTAGATGCAAAAGATGTTTCTCCCAACTGGAATCAAGGGAGGAGTCTAGAACCAGAGGACATATCGCAGAACAAAAGGTAGGGTGTTTATGACTGAGATAAAAAGGAATTGCTTCACTCAGAAGATGGTGTATCTTTGGAATTCTCGATCTCAGGCAGCTATGGATGTTCAAGTCTTTGAGAGCATTGAGGACAGAGATGTATAGATTTCCAGATATTAGAAATACCAAGGAATATGGGATTCAGGCAGAAAAATGATGTTGATGCAGAAGATCAGTCATGACTAGTTGAAAGGAAGAACATGCTTAAGGGGCTAACTGGCCTACTCCTACTGCACCTACCCGTATTCCCAAGCCCAACTAGCACTGGTTACACAGTTTTGGCTTGTCTGTAGCTGAAGTTACACGTCACTCTCTGTGTTATGGAACATTTTTCCTTCTTGCTGCTTTTGTAACATTCATTAGTAAGATTAGCCACACCAACCAGCAACTCTCCTTGTTATATCTCATTGTGATTGTCTTCACATTGTTTCATTCCCACTTATTTAAATGTAACCAATAAATCTCCAACTTTTTACAACCACATATTGTCATCATGTGGATCCTCAAGGTTTGATCCATGGGTCCTTCTTCTTTATCTAGATGCTGGCACTCAGAATATTATCTCCCAACAAGGAAACAGCTATCCTAAGTTCCTAGCAACCCTAGGATAGATCACAACTTTAAACTCAACATGGGAAAGACTGAAACCATGATCTTTAGTCATCACGGTATAATCCACTCTATGAATCCAAGTTAAACAATTTGACCCTCAATGGGCTCGAACTTTCAAATTCCACAAGGAAACAGTAATTTGCCTGATTCAGTATTCTTGCCAATGTACACATTACTGTATGTTTAAAAAGGCAGAGAGACTATGATAATATAATATGGATAATAAGACAAAACAAGCAAACAACAGATGGAGAACATTTTCAAAAATTAACAAGGCTAGATGTAGTGAGGAAAACTGAGTGCAAAATATTGCTAGCTCTGTAAAATGGCAACCAACAAAACAAATGAGATGGAACCAAACAGAAAGTAAAATTTGAAAACATTTCAATATACAGCTTTGGTTTGCCGCCGGAAGGAAGTTCTGCTGGAAAACCAGACTGTGCTCAGAATGTATTGACCAGAACACTATGTTCTCTGTGTGGTTATTGATAAGACAGTTAAATATCTGTTAATAGATTGTAACTGCAGACTTACCTTTGGAATGAAGGGTCTAGGCCTAAAACGTCAGCTTTCCTGATCCTAAGATGCTGCTTGGCCTGCTGTGTTCATCCAGCTCCACACCTTGTCACCTTTGGAAAGAATTTATGTCATAAATCCTTAGCAAATTCTTTGATAAAAGTTACTATAATTGTTTCTAACAGTTCTGCTGAGTAGCAATCCATTGTGTCAAAGTATCTCATTCTGTTGAAAATTCATATGGATAATTAACTGTTGGGGGAACAGATTTAGTGATCTCAATATTTAAAAAAATAGAATTTTGATGATGTTTATAATTTGGCATATCTTTTATAAATAACTAACAATAATTAACACTTATAAAGTACTTTCTACATAATGACATATTGTAGTTTTTAATATTTGTTCATGGGATGTGGATATCATTGGCTAGACCAGCAATTAATGCCCACTCTAATTGCACTAAGAAGGTGCTAGTGAGCTGCCCACTTGAACTGTTGTAGTCCTTCAGATATCATTGTGCTGTTATGGAGTTCCAATATTTTGACTCAGCAACAAGAAGGCATGTGGTTTGGAGGGGTTATGTTCACATGCTTCTGCTGCCCTTGTCCTAACAGTCATCATAGGTTTGAATGGTGCTATGTAAAGAGCCTTTGTGAGTTATTGTGTTGCAATTTGTAGATGGTACACACTGCTGCTACTGTTCTTTGCTGGTGAAGGGAGTGAATATTGAATGTGGCGAATAGGATGCCAATCAAATGGGCTGCCTTATTCTGGTTCGTGTTGAGCTCCTTGAGTGTTGTTGGAACTACACTCATCCTGACTTGTGCTTTATAGATGGTGGATAGGCTTTGGAGAGACAGGAGATGTTTTACTAACAGCAGGATTCCTAGCCTTTGACCTATTCTTGTAGCTACCGTGTTTATATGGCTGCTCCAACTGAGTAGTACAGGTAAATCACATCAGAAACTAGTATTTGTTCAGGGATTGTTCTGTCTTGTGGCTCGAGACATTTAATATAATCACACTTTAGATACGAATGGTGGGGCTGTCAATGAATGTATTTCTCACTTGCTGTAGAAAGGTATGTGTTTTCTTTGGTACACAGACAAGTGGTGCAGTGATGAGTGACGTGAGAGTCTGGACATAAGTTTATTTCTTCTTTATTCTTTCATGAGGTTTTAAGTGTCCCTGGTAGGATCATTACAGGTAGTTCTCCTACAGTGCAACAGTGGTGATCTTGCATGACCTTGTGTTATAGAAAATTCCGTTATAGGGAAATCACCATAGAAAATTACTATACCTGTACAATAGAAAGTTCCTTATGCATTATCCAAACACCATCCACTATTCATCAATCACATTACAGCTAATTCGCATTAATGAAACATGTATTATAGCAGAACTACCTGTACTTGTTTAATTATACCTGAACAGAATAACTTGCAGTTAAGAGTCAGCCACATTGCTGTGGATTTGGAGTCACATGTTAGCAAGCCTAAGTAAGGACAGCAGATTTCTATTCTTTGCACTATATTCTGATCATGGTCTGTGATGACTGCTTCCATCGTATCTCTATATCTATAGACTGTCAGATCATCCATAATGATTTCTGCTCCAGGCACATCACCATTAAACTCATAGTGTCTGTGTTGATACTCTTATGGAACAGTGGACACGCCAAATGGAATGCACATGGAACACATGTAGTATGTATTTAGAACATGACTGCTTTTACCCAGCCTGACTTTTCAGTAACCATTTTACACATTTTGAAGAATAAACTTTGGTAGCACATGGCAACACCTTTCCATGGCTGGCATATGCTAGTGAGATCTCTTCAAAGCTTTACTGAAATCATTTGGATCTATGCATGCTCTTAGACTTCTACGTTTTGGTCATTGCTACAATGCTGCTAAACCAGTCTATAAGATTTTCCATTGCCTTGATTACCCCTGTCTTATCTAACTAGTCTATCTCGTCTTTCAGTCTGGAGTTGAGGCAGCTGGAGCTCTACTTGGCATATGTTGAGTCGTTCTCACAATCTTATCTACTTTGAGATGATGTTCACCAGGAAACCGTGCAAAACCTGTGAAAACATCTTTCCAGCCTGCTCAGAGTTCAACAGCTTAGTGGTCTACAAAATGCATAAATCTCTGCTGGCATGTGTCAGGTTGCAGTCCAAACTTTGGTGTACTTTGGCTAAGATGAATGGATTTTGCTTAAAGTCTACTGTCTGGAACTGCACATCTTTGTTCTTCCCATTACGTTGGACTGCCTGCTTCTTTTGTCCTCTTGTGATTAAAATTATTTTATCACAGAGCTTCAATATTTCCTTTGTGGTCAGCAAAACTGGCATAAAACAATGTGTTTATCTAACAGTTTACTTTCACCTGATACTGTCCTTCTGCAGTTATCATTCTAACAATTACAAACCATTTATTGCCTCTAGACCTGACAAAGCCAATCAGTTTAAAGAGATTTGTCAGAATCATTGGCTGTTATCTCGGAAGCATCCATCCGTTTTTAAGCACATGTTTGCTACTTTCTTGCTAAGCACTTGCACGCAAACTGATTTAATTTTGTGCAGTTAGAGCCAACATGAATGTGCTTCATTTTCCCTTCTGTGTTGTCCTCTGTAATATTTGAATTGCACTTTCTGATCTTGATCTTTCTTCTTGCTCTCCGGCAAACATTTCTTTCTCTTTTTTTCCAATTAGTTGTTCCCATTCAGCCTAGAATGTATCCTAGCATTCTGAAAAACCATTTTTTTTCACATCAAAATGCTCCAGCTGATGACTAACAATCCCAAAGCTTCTGCACGTAGCAATACATGTTTTAAGTGTAAGCTTATGTTTTCTCAGACATGTTCTCACTTCAGGATTTCGTACGCCAAAGACGAACCTGCTCTGATGAATTCATGTTCCAGTTACCCAAAATCACAAGGTTCAGCCAGATGGATCAGTGTGGTCACATATGGCCAATAGTCTCCCTCTCCCTGAGATTTTATATTGGGCACATATTATTCATAAGTAAGATTAAAGCATTCAAAACTGCCTTCAAATTCCTCCAATACGGCTTTTCCACTCCTCAGGGAGGTCTAAGGTGCAATGCCAGCATCGGTAACAATTGCTCTATTTATTTGTTAAGAAATTTTATTTTACACTTTAGCTCCTTCATAATTTTGTCACTGAGACAGGAAGCAGCTCCAATTTCATATCACACTTTATTTTCACAGCATCAGGGATTGGAAAATTCACAGCCATTCTTACTCACCTAGTCATTCAAAGTTGCAGACTGACTTTCTAATTCTTCCTTGCTATTTCTTACTATGGCTAATTTTCTTACAATTTTGAAAATCCATACAATTTCACCTGCATGCATTTGGCAACATTTTCATGCAGAGGATGGTGCATGCATATATTGAACTACCAGAAGAAATTGTGGAGGTTGTTACAGTTACAGCATTTAAGAGACATCTGAATGAGTACATGAATAGCAAGTGTTTAGAGGGCTAAGGGCCAAATTTTCGAAATTTGCGAAATTCATGCCTCTGAAGCAAAATTTAAATACCACTTTTACAGCACTTCAGGTGTAAGCCAAGAACTGTATTTTGCACTGTGGTCCTGCATCATTATCCTAAAAGAAATGGCTTAGAAAAGAAAGCTAGCTCTTCAGTTTGTAGACATGGACCTGAGGTACTGGTAGATGGTGGTGGAAAGCAAGGTTGTGTTTCTTTTTTCCCTGCTGATTGCCAAAGGAAGCCACATCAACAGACCTCACCATACTGGACAGAAATTGCAACATGGTCACTGCAATGTCCCAGCTGAAAAGCAACACTTAGCACAGTGGGGAATAAGACAATAATCTTCTGCACTCCACAGGGTGAGTGATACTATCTTTTCCCAACTACCTCACACTCACCTGGCCTTCACAAACCTTTGCCTTGGCATACTTATCTCACCAAGGCTCATGGACTACTACTCTCATTGCTTGCATCATGTCAACTGCTCTCACCCATATAGGAGCTATGGTTATTAATGTGCAGATGACACCAACATTGGTAGTGTAGTGGAGAGTGAAGGTTACCTCAGAGTACAATGATCAGATGTGGAGATAGGCCAAGGAGTGGCAGACGGAGTTTAATCTAGATAAATGTGAGGTGCTGCATTTTGGAAAGGCAAATCAGGGCAGGACTTATACACTTAATGTTAAGGTCTTGGGGAATGTTGCTGAACAAAGGGGCCTTGGAGTGCAGGTTCATATTTCCTTGAAAGTGCAGTCACAGGTAGATAGGATAGTGAAGAAGGTTTTGGTACGTTTCCCTTTATCGGTCAGTGCATTGAGTTTAGGAGTTGAGCGGTCATATTGCAGCTATACAGGACACTGGCTCAGCAACTTTTGGAATACCACATTCAATTCTGTTCTCACAGCTATAGAAAAGATATTGTAAAACCTGAAAGGGTTCAGCAAAGATTTACAAGGATGTTGTCAGGATTGGAGGTGTTGATCTGTAGGGAGAGGCTGAATAGGCTGGGACTGTTTTCTCCACAGTGTTAGAGGTTGAGGGGTGACCTTATTGAGGTTAATCATGAGGGGCATGGATACTGTGAATAGCTAAGATTTTTTCTCCAGAGTAGGGGTGTTCAAAACCAGAGGGCGTAGGTTTAAGGTGAGAGGGGAAAGATTTAAAAGGGTCTTAAGGGACAACCTTTTCACACAGAGGATGGTGTGTGTATGGAATGAGCTTCAAGAGGAACTGGTGGAGGCCTGTACAATTGCAACATGTAAAAGGCATCTGGATAGGTATATGAATAGGAAGGGTTTGGAGAGATATGAACCAAATGCTGGAAAATGGGACTAGATTAATTTAGAATATCTGGTTGGCATGGATGAAGTGGATCAAATAGTCTCTATGACCATATCGTCCTAAACTGCTAGCCATTGCTGCATTCTGAATTTCTTACTTATTCACAGGGAACAGCTTAATTCCTCTTCTGCCAATCATTACTAACTGATCTTCCAGCCACTTCCAGCAGACTAAATCCCTCCGTTCGACTCATTACAAAATAAATGGTCCCAGCCCTGAACTGTAAACAGATGGTATCCTTGACTGACCATGGGCCCTGACTGACCAGGTAAGGACTAGTCCCAAGCAGATGCAGCAAGTTTATTGTGGGAACTCTTGGCACTTACTGTAGGTGTGACACTGAAATACTACATTGGCATAAACACCGTGTCTATCCCTTCCACTATTCAATATTTCAAATGATAGCAAGTTACCTGCCCTTCTCTTATGCATTAAAAAGCAATATTTACCACGAAAGGTGGCTGTCTCCAAGTAAATAAAAAGTGAGCATGTGCAAATAAAGTAAACTAAGCTCCATAGGATGGATCTTGCATAGCTGCATGAGATGTGTGTGTGTGTCCCTGCATGCAGAGATCTGGCAGAAGCATACCAAAGATGGCACAAGTGTATAGGAGTTGGTCGAAAAGCAGCTGCAGTTATTTGGTGAAGCTGTTGCTTTGCTTATGCCAAATTGCATGGTGCAAGAGGACATTGTCCATGCACGGACAATACTGTGAGGACAGAGTTGGACAAAACAAACAGCAATCTGCAGCTGTCTGCTAACTGTTCTAAGTTTCATGCCAGAATTTGATGCCATCTGGTATCTTGCGGAGGGCAAAGAGAATCAGGAACCGCATAGAAATAAGGTGTTATCAGCTAAGAATGCAATGTAAATGCATGGAAAGAAGTAACTGCTACTCATTAGTGAGATTCAGAACTTGCCGTTTAGCCCTAAGGACAGAATTATAAATCTTTTCTTGATATTAGGAATCTGACTTTGCTATTTTATCTGCATTTTTCCAAGATTTGCCATCTTGCTCAAGAGAACTTTGCTTGGGGAGGATTTGGGGTAAGTTGTATTAGTGGAGAGATGAGTCAGGTTGGTGACATTCAGCAGGTCTGGCAGCATCTGAAGAGTCAATATGACATTCTGGGCTCAATATGGCTCTGCTTCAGAGCCATATTGGGATTGTTCGGAAGAGACCAGTTGGATTCAAAACATTAACTCTGTTTCTCTCTCTACAGGTGCTGCTAGACATGCTGAGTTTCTTCAGCACTTCCTGTTTGTATTTCAGATTTGCAGCAGTTGTAGTATTTTGCTTTTATCTGAGTTGTGTCGAGGATGGGGTGAGTTAGCAAAATGTATTTAAATTAGTAGAACATGGAGACGATGGCGTTAATGTGAACTGGAATTCCATATTAAGATAAACAAGACAAGTATGGATCAGTCCCACATTTTATTTCTTTCTCCTTCTGGAGGATGGAGGACTGGAGGTTGAGCTGTGCCCATCTCTTTATAGTAGAAGCTATTTCAAACATCCTATTAATATGAAAGAATGCTGGGGAAGGATTAAGTACCATCACCATTGCTGGGGAAGTTATATTAGACAAACTAATGGCGCTAAAGGAAATTAAGTCCCTTAACCCTGATGGCTTGCATTCCATGTTCTTGAAAGAGATAGCTACCCAGACAGTGAATGCATTCAAAAAGGGAGAGAGACAAAAAGTGGGCAACTACAGGCTGATGAGTCTAACATTTATTGTTGGAAAAGTTTTAGAATCAATTATCAAGCAAGTAATAGAAAAGCATTTAGAGAATCATAATCTAATCAAGCAGATTCAGCATAGCTTCATAAAAGGGAAGTCATGTCTGACTAACATATTAGAGATTTTTGAGGAAGTCTCAACCAGTGTGGATATGGGGAACCAGTAGATATCTTGCATTTGGACTTCCAGAAGGAGTTTGATTATGTCCTTTCAAAAGGTTAAGTCATAAGATGTTGTTGGAGGTAGTATGTATGGGTAGAGAATTGATTACTGAGCAGGAAACCAGCAAGTGGGGATAAAAAAGTTATTTTCAGGTTGGGAAACAGTGACCAGTAGGGTTCCATAGGGATCAGTGCTGGGACCGCACCTGTTTACAATATATATTAACACTAGGAGAAAGCAAGTGAATGTACTGCAGCCAATACAGACAGCACCAAAACATGTGAAAAGGCAGGTCGTGAAAGGGATAGAAACAGTTTACAGAGAAATACTGATAGGTTAAGCAAGCGGACAAAAAGTTGGCAGATGGAGTATAATGTGGGAATTTGCGAAGTAGTTTATTATGGAAAAAAGAACAAAAGAACAGAACATTATTTAAATGAAGAAAAACAGCAGAAAGCTGCCACACAAAAAGGTTGTGTAGTGCTTGTGCATGAAATATAGAAACAAGTAATGACAAAAATTAATGGAATGTAGTTCCTTATTTCAAGGTGGTTGGAGTATAAAAGTAGGGAAGTCTTATTGCAACTGCCAGTGGGAACACATCTGGAGTACTGTGCGCAATTTGGATCCCCTTATTTAAGGAGTAATATCATGTCATTTCAGGCAGTTCCAAGAAAGATAATGATGATGATTTTTGGGATGGAGGGATTGTCTTATGAACCAAAGGAAGAGGATTCTTAAGGGGCTTGACAATGTAAATGCTGAGAAGATGTTTCTTCTCATGGGAGTCAAGGACCAGAGGGCTGACACTCAGAAGAAAGGGATGCTAATTCAACATTGATGTGAGGAGGAATTTCTTCCCTCAGAACATTGAGAATCTTCGGAACATTTTGCCACACAGAGGTATGGGGGCAGAGTCTTTGCTTATAATATTGATCAGTCAGGGAACTAAGGACTATGGAGAAAATGCTGGCAAGTAATACAAGGGATGTCAGATTAGCCACGATCCTACTCACCAGCACAGTAGATTCAAGGGGCCAAATGACTTACACCTGATCCTATTTCTTTCAGTCCTATAGTCTGATCTCAGTGTAGGCAACTGAATAAATTATCAGAAATGGACAGTGGTGAAAATTAAGAAACAGCCTGCAGTAATCAAAATCCGATTGTTAGGCTGAAGTTAATTCCAGAGATTGAGAGTGATAAGGCCATAGAAGGAATAGATATCAAAATGAGAGTATTTGAAATAGATCATCACTTGAGCAGGAACCAATGCAGGTCTGGGAGCAAAGGGGTGATAGAGAAACAGGTTGAGTGTAAATTATATGTTTGGAAATTAGATTTCAGTCTGCTGCCTCCCACCCGACACATATGTAGAGACCAAGAACAGAAGGTAAGGCACTGCATGTTATACTTCAACTATCATCAGACTGATGAGTATGGGACCCGATGACTGGAGTCCCACCAAGCTGAATTATAATAGAGAGCATTTGATGAAGGCTGTACAGCATGTCCAAATGCGTCAAAGGCTGCAGTCAGGTCAAGAATGTTAAGGAGGAATATTTAACATGGGTCACAGTCAAATGGGGTGTAATTTGGGACTTTGAGGCATTTTGGTACTGAAGCAGGGACAGATACCTGATTGGAAAGTTTCAAAATGGAGGTTCAGGAAGGATTTTGCAAGATGAGAAAATGTTCAAGGACTGTAAATTACCTTAAATCTGTGTTCTTGGACATTGTTACTTCTGGTACTGCAAACAGTTATTATTTATGCCTTGAACCCATTCATGATCTTGAACGTCTCTAACTAATCTCTTTCTCATCTTTTCTTTAAAATGAACAATCCCAGTTTCATTGGTCTTTTTGCATAATCAAGCTCCCTCTTCCAGATGCAATTCTTGTATTTTTCTTCCAACATCCTCTTCAAACCTTTGAGATCCCTTCTTTCTGTTATGTTCAGAATTGAATCCATGCTGCAGACTAACTAGCATTTTATATATATTAACCAAAATAATTGTGTGGTAGTATCGAATTTAACAGTACTAAATAGAGACATGAAGTTGAAGCTTTTCATCTTGCACTCATGAGTAAAAAGATGCCAGAAAGTAAACATTAATTCCTAAATAATTTCTAATCCACCAGCTTGGACATGTTATTATATGCGTCCAGGGCAGGTCGTACTTGAACGCAGGCCTCATGGCTCAGCGATAAGGGATGTTACTACAGCACCATAAAAACCAAGAACACTGAGTGTTCTAGGAAGGGTTACAGGATCCGAAACGTTAACACTGATTTTTTTCTTCACAGATGTTGCCAGACCTGCTGAGTTTTTCCAGCAACTTCTGTTTTTGTTCCTGATTTACAGCATCTGCAGTTCCTTCTATTTTTACCATAAAAACCAACACCAATGAGAAGAGGGACTGATTTGTTGTACTATGGCTGGCATGGACACACAACAGAAAATGTGTTCTTCAGCTACCTAAAGTATGATAAAGCTGGAACTTATTCTGTTGACTCCTATTATAAACAATGTTCATTGTTCGTGATTCCACAGTTTAGGATGTTTAACTAGGAACGCATTCCCTCAACAGTGGGACTTTATGTAGTTCATATTACCTAACCTCATTCTTCTAACCATAATATATCGCTGCTCTGAAACTGAAAGTGTTCAGCAGTGAACAATAAATTTGCAACTGACTTCTGTGCTTCAGGAAAATAAGTGTTGCAGGCTGAGAAAGTTAATTATCACAAAAGTAGTAAAATGGTCAAAGGTCAAAATCCCATTCTTCAGGAAATTTTGCATCTATATAAGATCTTTCACCATCTTGAGATGTCCCGAAGTTGCTTTACACATAGTAAAATACTGTAGAAGTGTCATCACTGTTTTGATACTGTTAATACAACAATCAATTTCATGCACAATGAGGACCATAAAAAATGCGACAACTAACGAATTAATACAATTTGCTGGTGATGTTGGGGAATAAATGGTCAATATTGGGAAGAAAACTCACACTTTCATGAAATAGTTCCATGGGATCTTTTACATCACGTTGAAAGGATCAAGGGGATCTCAATTCAACTGATCATCCAAAAGACATTATCTCCAACAGTGCAGAACTCCCTCAGTACTGCACTGGTATGCCAGTTTAGATTATGTGACCAAATATATGGAATGGCACTTTGTACCATTGGTGATTTGCATCTGAGATTAACTGCAAGAAAGGGAAAACACAATGGGAAAGTGCCAAAATGGTTAGTGGAGAGTTTCTGTCACTGAGCTAATAATGCAAAGACCCAGTCTGATGATTTAGGAATGCGAATTAAAATCCCATTGCATCGGTCAGGGAATTCAAAATCAATGAGTGAAAAAAGATATAAATTTAAAACAAAAACTATTTTCAGTAATGGCAATGATGAAACTACTAGAATGTCATAAAACCCCAACTTGTTTACTGATATCATTTGGGGAAGAGGTGGTCGTTAGCTGTTCCAGCCTTTATAAGACTTCAGACCATTGCAATGTAGTTGCCTCTTAACTGCCTTTTGAATGGAGCAAGCCAATCAGTTGTTTGATGAAACAATAAGAACGGACAATAAATGCTGAATTTGTTAGCACAACTGCAACCTATAAATGTATTTAAAAATGTGAACGGGTGCAAAGATACAAACTCAAGATGTGATAATGGGGACTGCAGATGCTGGAGAATCCAAGATAATAAAATGTGAGGCTGGATGAACACAGCAGGCCCAGCAGCATCTCAGGAGCACAAAAGCTGACGTTTCGGGCCTAGACCCTTCATCAGAGAGGGGGATGGGGTGAGGGTTCTGGAATAAATAGGGAGTGAGGGGGCGGCGGACCGAAGATGGAGAGAAAAGAAGATAGGTGGAGAGGAGAGTATAGGTGGGGAGGTAGGGATGGGATAGGTCAGTCCAGGGAAGATGGACAGGTCAAGGGGGTGGGATGAGGTTAGTAGGTAGGAGATGGAGGTGAGGCTTGGGGTGGGAGGAAGGGATGGGTGAGAGGAAGAACAGGTTAGGGAGGCAGAGACAGGTTGGACTGGTTTTGGGATGCAGTGGGTGGAGGGGAAGAGCTGGGCTGGTTGTGTGGTGCAGTGGGGGGAGGGGACGAACTGGGCTGGTTTTGGGATGCGGTGGGGGAAGGGGAGATTTTGAAGCTGGTGAAGTCCACATTGATACCATT
This sequence comes from Stegostoma tigrinum, assembly GCF_030684315.1. Classification (NCBI taxonomy): domain Eukaryota; kingdom Metazoa; phylum Chordata; class Chondrichthyes; order Orectolobiformes; family Stegostomatidae; genus Stegostoma; species Stegostoma tigrinum. The sequence continues at coordinate 85,473,493 of NC_081355.1, read as the reverse complement.
GGGCTGCACGGTTCCCAAGCGGAATATGAGTTGCTGTTCCTGCAACCTTCGGGTGGCATCATTGTGGCACTGCAGGAGGCCCATGATGGACATGTCATCTAAAGAATGGGAGGGGGAGTGGAAATGGTTTGCGGGGTTCACATTTTATTATCTTACAAACTCAAGATGTTGCTTGGGTGAGAGTGGTGGAGGGGATGGCAGACACACAGCTGAATCAGTATTTAGCTGAGAGGACGTTTCAGATTAAGGTAAACCTGGGGCAGGTGAGGGCAAAGATGTGCTGCATTGGGGAGGCGTTCTGGGGCAAGCTTGATTCTCAGTTGGTGACAGATGGGGAACAAAATGTTTTACTTTGTATGGTCAAAGCTGAATATCATGAGTCTGCTTGAGATCATAGGAGCCATTAAGGAGTCCCTCGGGTCTAAAGTAATATTCTTTCTGAGTGAGGAAGTTTGGACAAAGTGACAGTGCTTCTCAGTGGGGTGAATAAATACACGATGAGTCTGTTTCAAATGCAGGAATGCGTAAAGGAAAATGTGCTTCTTAGTGGGGCAGTGTGAACAATGTAAAGGTCATCTTAGTTGGGGAGGAAGAATGAGTAAAAAGTAATTTGAGTGCAAATAGCAAATGTTATGTCTTGTACTAATCCAAGAATATAATGTGACATCCGCTGGGAGGAGGGCTAACTTGACAAAAGCATGCACATGGGACTCTATTTCAAGTTCGTACATTCTGATCTCATTTTGTGTGATATTGTGATTTTATGTTGTTTTACTTAATTAGCAGAACATACAGCAATTTTAAAAGCAGAGATGTAGGTTTAGTTGCAATAATGGTGATAGCAGAGCTGGGGACACAAAACTAAGCCGGTGTTCTCACTGGCAAGAAAGTGTAATCACAGAATGCAAGTCCAAATGATTGAGTCGTGAATAATGTGTTGGATCTTAGAATGAATGATGTAGAAACATAAAACAAGTCAAAATTAAGTACTTTTTTTAGAAATGTTGATGGAAGGTTTTCTATAGTACAATATAGATTTTCTGCAGTTTGTAGAGAGCCCCAAATATATTAAATTTGGTCTTGTAGCTTGGTTAGCAACTTGAAAAACAATGTCCCCATGCTGCATAATTTACAGAATATAACAAAGCCAGTATGTCATGGTACAATTCAATAATTCAGTTGATTATTATACAGAGTATCACTTAATCTACAATTGAAAACAAACTCCCTTTTTTGTTCCTTTCCTGCAGACCCTTTGTCTTGTGATTGAAATGCCTTTACATCTTAAAATTTAAGAGTATCTGAAAAAGTTTCTGAGAAAAGTATTTGTGTTTATGAAAATTTTGTACAGAGTACACTGCAAAATTCCTAAAATGCTATAATTATTTCTAAATTAATAATTTTTATAGTATATTTGGATACTACTGTAGAAAAAGATGCATTTATAGAGGACATTTCAAGACCTAAGGCCATCCCAATGTGCTTTAAAGCCATTAAAAGCTATTAAAATAAGGTAGGATTTGCAAACAGCAAGATCTCAAAAACATTTCCAAATCATTTTTAAAATGTTATATATTTTAAGAGTCAAGGAACAAATGTGAGCCAGGCACTGGGTCAATTTCTTCTCCTATGCTATTTATATGAAATAATAAACAGTATATTTCTGAAGTGAAATTTTTTCTGCAGAAGAATTCCTGGAACAAAACATAAATTGCTGAAATTGCTTCTGAAGGATCACTGGACCTGAGACATTAACTCTGCTCTCTCTCCATAGACGCTGACAGACCTGATGAGTTTTCCCAGTAATTTTTTTTGATTTCCAGTATCCCCAGTTTTTTTTTGTTAATTCCTTGAAAAATTCTGCTACAGAATTGCTGATTATAAACTTCACTAAAATTACATAATATAGACTTTGATTTATACAAGTATATTTTTCCATTAATGCTTGTGAAGTCACCTTTGTTTCCAGTTTCCTTTCGGAAAAATAAAGAAATGGGTATTCCTATAGCTGTTCAACGTATTTTGCAATCAATGTGTTTGATTTGTTTTTCACAATAACAAGCAAATACATTGCTACAGAGAGCAGTCAACATTAGTGGAACTGTTCTGAGTACTAGACTTTGAACTCATTCACATCCAATTTAGCAAGTTAAATGGCATTTAGTTTACAAAACGAAATGTACCAAACAGGTTAAACTTTAACCTAAAAATGAATCTCACTTCATTTACTAATAGTAATCTTTAGGTTTTGCATTTTGTGACTTTTCAGCATATGCTGTACTTTCACAAAAATGTATTGTGTTTGAACTACCTTCTACTGAAGTGTAGGCTGTGCAAAGCCATTGGCATTCTTTAATTTAAGCAAATTTGCTAGGTTTGCAAACGCACCACTGAGTTTTCTTAATATATAAGTAAGTACTCCCAGCTGCCAGATTTAACAAATTTGGTGATGACCTTTGGAGTGGTGCAAGTAGTCAACACACTATAGCTTCAAGATGTTCCACAGTGATAAGAAGCTGAATGTGCTACAGAAACTCGAGGCAGCTTCTATAGGGATACAAACAGTGTTAATGTCTTGAATCCAGAATGACTCATCTTCAGAATGTTGGCACTTACCACGAAAACCTCCAGCCCACGGGCTCTCTACGCTGTCTTCCCCCAAATGCATACACCCCAACCCTGACCCAGACCCTGCACCATTCCATCAACACCCTCAACCGACAACTCGCTTGCTCCTAGATAATAAAATGTGAGGCTGGATGAATACAGCAGGCCAAGCAGCATCTCAGGAGCACAAAAGCTGACGTTTCGGGCCTAGACCCTTCATCACTCGCTTGCTCCTTCTGTTTAACCATCTCTACCCCACCATTCGTCTTATCCTAGTCACTTAATCAGTACACCATACCCCCTCTGAATGTGATCACTGACCTTCACCCAGGATACTGACCATGCCTGCCCCCCGGGTACTGACTTTCTTCAAGATACTGAGTCCTCCTTCCCCGTGATACTGACACCTATCACCCTCCCTTGGGATCCCGTCCCCTAGCCCCCGGGTCACTGTCTCCAATTTCCCCCGCTTTACCCCATCTGCTGCGGCGCCTGCGCACTCTCAGTTAACCATGGTCTCCCGCGGGTGTCGGATGTTCCTGCGGAGCCGGATCGGGGCCGGGGCCCGGGCCCGGGCCCGGGCCCGATGTTACTCGGAGAAGGCGGCCCGTGAAACAAGCTCGGTGTCACCGCCTCAGGACATTATCTACACTCAGGAGCATTACAGTCTGAGGGATTCCCTCCGGAAGGTAACTGTTAAAGGCCGAGCCTCTTGCCTCAGGACCTGGGGTTCATCGCAGCCCGGCTCGGGGTGAAGGGAAGGGACAGGCCGGGCCTGTCACTGGTTCCGCACGCCGGGGTGACAAAAGACAGAAATAAGCGGAGGAACTCGGCAGGGCTGGCCGCTTGTGTGGGGAGAAAGCAGAGTTATTCTTCACAGTTTTGGTGTCAGTCTACAGGCGCTGCCAGACCGGCTGAGTTCCTCCGCAGCTATTTCTGTTTCACATCTCCAGCTCCCCGCAGTTTTATTTTATTTATTTTACCGGTGTCTCAGAAATTAGCTCCGGTTAAACGAGACCAGAATCCTCTTCTCGGAGCTGGGCTTTTAGTTAACGAAGAGGACGGGGTGGGGGCGGTTAGGAATTAGACAGAAACGCCACTTCAGTGATTCATTCTCAATTTCAACAAATCGCATTTATTATCTCTTTAAATCACAAAACAAAATTTCCCACAGTGGACAGCAGGTTAGAGAATGGTGCTAGCAAAAGCAGGCCATTTGGCTCATCGTGTTAGTGCAGAATCTTGGACTAGTGCCACTCCCCTACCTGTTTTGAAAGCATCGATTTAACAGATTTCACCCCACACTGTCGGCGCGTTTCAGATTCCCAACTACTTATAAAAAGTTTTTTTTTCACTGTTGTCTGTCTTTTGTTGTCAATCACGTTAAATTGATGTCCTCTAATTCTCAAGACTGCTGCCACCTTTGAGATCTATTCACAACTGAAGTTCTTACCCGAGAACAATTCTCATGATTTCTTTTTCTGCACACACTCTAATGCATTCATAAGTGTCATGCCTAGAACTTAGGTCTTGCTTGGTACGTACTGAATTAATATTAAATTAATATGTATCTCAGCCATACCTCACACACGCCTTTTTAGCCTTTCATCCTAATTGGTCCCACTTCTCTGTTTCCTATTTTTTTTATTATTTATGTGCCAATGGAATATTTGGATTTACTTTTGTTCACTCCCATTATCTTCTCATGCTTTGTTTTTGCACTTTTGATTGTCATTTTCCCTTAGAATTTACTATCATTAGAGGGTTTTTTAAGGAGTTTCTGAGAAGTAAGGGGTGGTGGAGTTTCAGAAAGTGGGATTATATGTTAAATCATGAACTGTGGGGTAGAGGGTGTGTATATAGAACCAGAGGACTTGCGGGAAGAAATGGTTACAAAGATAGGTGAGGCCATGATGGGATTTGTTTAGGTTTCATTTAGATCGTTTGAAGGTTAGAGAGGCAATTTCAGTAACTGAGAGTAGAAATAATATATTGAAGTATGAAACAGATATGAGTGGCAAATTTTGGATAGTTTACAATTCGTACTGAAGATTAGGGGAGGTTAAGTGAGTGGGCAAAGAATGGCAAGATAATTTGGGAAATGTTAATTTCTTGACTTTGTCAGGAAAAATTGAAAAGCAATATAGTATTTGAATAGAAAATACAGAACTTGTACAGAGGGATCTAGCTATCCTTGTACAGTAGATGAATCACAAAAAGTTGTGTATGCAGGTACAGAAAATTATTATGAAAACCAAAGGAATGTTGGTATTTGTTGCAAGGAAATGAAATATAAAAATTAAGAAATGTTCCTACAGCTGTAAAAGGCTTTGGTGAGACCATATGGTGGACTGTAAATTATTTTTGTCTCCTTATTTGAAAATAAGGGTACAATTGCATCAGAAACCATTTGGAGGAGGTTCATTCAATTGCCTTCATCGGCCGGGGCATTGAATTTAAAAATTGGCAGGTAATGTTGCAGCTTTATAGATCCTTAGTTAGGTTGCATTTGGAATATTGTGTTCAATTCTGATTGCCGCACTACCAGATCTGGTGGTGGCTTTGGAGAGGGTACAGAAAAGATTTATCAGGATGTTGCCTGGTATGGAGGGCATTAGCCTTGAGGAGAGGTTGGAGAATCTTGGATTGTTCTCACTGGAACGATGGAGGTTGAGGGGTGACCGCATAGAGGTCTACAAGATTATGAAGGGCGTGGGCAGTCAGAAGCTGTTTTCCAGGGTGGAAGAGTCAGTTACCAGGGGCCGTGGGTTTAAGGTACGAGGGACAAGTTTTAAAGGTGATGTACGAGGCAAGTTTTTTTTACACGGGGGCGGGGGGTTGCCTGGAATTTGCTGTCAGGGGAGGTAGTGGAAGCAGGTAGTGACTTTTAAAGGGTGTCTTGACAAATATATGAACAGGATGGGAATAGAGGGATACAGTCCCCGGAAGAGTAAAGGGTTTTAATTGTGATGGGCAGCATGTTGGTGCAGGCTAGGAGGGCCAAAGGGCCTGTTCCTGTACTGTAATTTTCTTTGTTCTTCTTCTTGAATTTCTATAATGAAGGACTCATCTTATGAAGAAAGGTTGAACAGTTTACGCATTTTACAATTGGAGTTTAATAGACTGAGAGGTGATCATCTTGAAATAAATAAGATTCTTGGGGAACTTAATGGATTCTGAAAGGATATTTCACCATTTCTGGTAGACTTGAACTAAGGGGCAGAGTTTAAGAATAAGGTGCTAATTATCTTAACCCTGCATTCTCTGATTACTGACCAATCGTCGGTTTCTCCAAATTTACTCTACCAAAGTCTCTTACATCTTCCTTGAACCTTATCTGCTCTAAGAAGAACAATACCAAGTTTTCTCGTTTCTCTACATCATCGAATTCCTTATTTTTGAAGATTCATGAAGCGATTCATGAAGCAATTCATTGATCCAACTCATTCAGTTTCTAGAAGTGTCAAAGAATTGCAAATCACAGCACAGGAGAAGACCGTTGGCCCCACTGTGCGAGAGCTGGCTGTTTGGTAAACTGTCCAATTAATCCACACTTCTGGTTTTTCCTGTACTTTTTTTTCCCCTTTCAGGTATTTGTTGCATCCTCATGAATATAATTATTGAGTTTGGACAGGCATTTTGTACAGTATCAAGGACTTGCTGTTAAGTCGGAGGTGTTGTGTCTGGAACAGTTCTTTCAGATGAACGTAAGATCATAAGCAATCGATAACCCTATTTGAAAAAGAATGGGAGAGCTTCCCAGTCTTGTAGCCAACATACAACCATCAACAAACAGATTTATTTGATTGCTATTTGTGGAACCTTGCAGTACTCAAACTGACTGCTATATCTCCCTACATTGCAACAAATGCCACACCTAACTTTTTTTTAAACAAAGTGTGTCATTGACTTTCAGTCACTTTGGGATATCCTAATGTTGTGAAATTTGTCACTTGTTTTTCTTTCTTTAAAGTAAACCTTAACTGTGTTAGATAGTAATTCTGTAACAACAAAAAACATCAAATGGCCAGTAAAGTTACTAACTGCAACAGAAGTTCATCAAAACATGTTCATCAGTGGGGATGATACATCCCTGTCCCTCCACGCTTCTCCACCTCAACTTATTACAAACTTTTATAATTTCAAAGATTTCTATACCTCAACATGCATAAGGTCTGCAAGTCTTTGCTTTTGTATTTCCTGTATGCCTCCAGACATCAGCATTTTAACCTGTCTAAGCTGTTGTGCCTACCCCCACATTGTGCACAGCAGTCCAACTGAGCTGTTATAAAACTTATGTTGTAGGAAGCCATTGAGAGCACATTTTTGGGAAAAAAAAAATTCATTTAGCCCACTCACGTGCGTTTTCTCAATATCGATTTTAACAATTTCAAATTGTGAACCCGTTGTCATTCCTTCTTTTTCTTTTAGCTTTGCTTGTTATGTTCTCTGTCACCATATCAATCCTCTTTCTCCACTCCATTGGGACTGTCTGATCTTTCCATTCTGGCTTTTGTATTTTTGTCAATGGTAAGAAGACCTAGAATTCCATTTAGTGATTTTTAATGAGGGTGGGTGTTGTTTTTTGTGTGAGCTCCCAAAACCTCCAGCTTTTCCACAGGACCATTTACTTATGTTCAGAGTGCACTCTGGTTTTTTTAGTTAATGAATATATTATCACTATATAATGAATTTTATTCAACATTTTATCAATATTCCTTTGCAGCTTTCTTTGGACTGCTAAAGGATTAACTGTATCCTTCATGATGCTATCAGCAGCAAAGTTTGACATGACTTATACCAAATGCATATTCAAATAATTAATATAAACAATGGGCAATAATGAATGCTCTGCTCAATCTGCTGTTGGGTGCCATTGTCTCCAACTAGTCTGGGAAAACTGCCCTCAAATCTCAGTCTCTCTGATGAAGGGTCTAGGCCCAAAACATCAGCTTTTGTGCTCCTGAGGTGCTGCTTGGCCTGTTGTGTTCATCCAGCTCCACACTTTGTTACCTCAAATCTCACACTATTTTCTGTTTCTCAACTATTTTAATTGATGTTTTAGCCTCACTAACTGCTGACCTGATATGTTAAATCTGCTACCACATCGACATGTTTATCTATTTTAGTCTTAGTTATTTTAATATTTCCCCTTAGTATACACTTAAGATTCACTTTCCAGACATTGTGTAAAACCTTGGATTCATCTATATGGGATTTCAACTGGCACTATTTTGTATATCAGTGTAACATTATAGGTCCTTTTTCATGGAATCCATTTCACTCAAATCATGTGCATGTCAAATTAATGAATCATAAAATGCTGAAAATGACAATTTAAAATCACTCCACTGATACATGATTGTTTTGACTCTTTGGTCACTTTGATACCTTTTTGTTTATTAGAAAATTGTCTTGTGTTGTATTTGGGGCTAACGCTAGTGGCGCTTGTTTCACCAACAAATATTGCATTCTCATCACAGTGCGTTTAGAAATCCATGTTTTATTAAAAAGTGATGGTCATCTTTCATCTTTGTCTGATCATTCCATTTAAATATTTTTATCTGGTTGGCAAGTGCAGTGCATTACTTCATATTGTAGCTGATTTGGATAAGTTACTGAATTGGACAGTGCCAGGGATTATGGCACAGTTCGAGCTGAACTAATTACCAAAGATAATTCTATCTTTTTGAACAAAGTGCTGTGGATGCTGGAAATTGGAAACAAAATCAGAAATTGCTGCAAAAGATCAACAGTTGTAGCAGCATCTATGGAGAGAAAACAGCACTTTCGAAAAGCTGCTGAGCTTTTCCACCAATTTCTGATTTTGTTCATAATTTTAGTTTAGTTTGTTTGTTAGCTCCTTCATTATTTGTCCATGTATGAAATGACAACTCAGTGGTTAGCTCTGCTGCCTCACAGTGCTAGGGACCAGGGTTCGATTCCAGCCTCGGGCAACTGTGTGGCGTTTGCATGTTCTCCCTGTCTGTGTGGGTTTCCTCTGGGGTGCTCCAATTTCCATCCACAGTCCAAAGATGTGCGGGCTAGGTGGATTGGCCATGGTAAATTACCCATAGTGTCCAGGGATGTGCAGGCTAGGTGGATTCACCATTTGTAAATGCATGGATTCAGAGGTGGGTGTGGGCAGTATGTTCTTCAAAGGGTTGGTGTGGACCCTGATGGATGGACCCTGCTCCTACCTGTGATTCTATGATATAATGAATGAAATAAATGTCTGTTAGGCATTAGAAGGCTATTATTCATTGTCATCTTTGACATTTCCTGAGTTTAACCTTTCATTATGTAAGTAATAAATTCCCCATGAATAAATCAGCATTGCCTGTTATCGACCATTCCTCTTCTGTGATCCACCATTTCGTTTTGCTGTATTTCCTGGTCAATTTCACAATTTTATTTTTGTTAACATGCCCTTTTAGATGTGATCGACTTGGCTAAATTCACAGCAATAAAGTGCCGCTGGAAAAGTATTTCCCTTTATTTTCCATGAGACAGAGGTTGTTTTCATTTCTCTTTCAGAGGATATCAAACTGAAACATGATAGTTGTAGTTAATATGACATGCTGATATGATATTTTAAGTGGGTGGTTGTCAACTGAGTCGCTTTATTGTCAGGTCATGTTTATGACTCTACAAATAGGGTTTTACATGATTTGTTCAAATTTGAACAGCAGAAGTATTAGAAAACTCATTGTATAGTTTTTAAATGTAGAATATTTTACAAATGTACATCTAGAAATCCAAAGCCCAAGATGCAACATTTTCATTGTGCTCTATTATAACATTCACCATTACAGTATTTATTTTTGTAGCAGTACCCGTTACAGATGTTTCCTCTTTGAGATCTTAAACTTTGTCACTAATGCTCATAAAAATGTCAACGGATAATTTGTTCCATATTAGATGGTTCTAGATTAATCAGATGTTTTACACTACTTGTACTAATGCTGCTTAAATTTGTCAATACTTAAACCTCTATATTTAGAACAAAGCAGCATCTGTGTAAGTTTGTAAAAAGATGCTGAACAATTGTATAATTTCCAGAAAATGTTAGAGAATTTTTTGAGAGACTTTTTTCCTTTGGTGGCAATGAATTAGCTTTGAAACTGGTGCTAATCTACCCTCATTTCTGTCATTTTTCGAAGTTCCCATGACAACATTAATAACGGAACATTTTCTACGTAAACTTGTAGGGATGTAATTACAGCAGTTGCCAGCAGTAATTACTGATCACATGACCGAATTATTACAGTTGTGCTAGTTCTAGAATAGTACTCCATAATGAATCACGGCTGTAAGAGGCGAGAAATGAAAGCAAGAATTAGAGAACCAAAAACATGGATGCCAATTTAAATCAAGTGAGATAATATTTTATTTTTCTTGGAGTGCAAAAGGCCACTGAGACAGATGCATTTTTAATCAATAAGGAAATCAAGAATTATTAAGAAAAGATAGGAAAGTGGAGTTGAAGATTATCAGCCAAGATTTGGTTAAATAGCAGAGCTGAATGGCCTCCTTTTGCTCCTGCGTCTTATAGTTTCTTCTCCAATCAGTTTCAGCCATGTGATATCAGTATCAATGTATTTTTTTATCCATAGAAAGAGTTGAATGCAGATTTGATTGACACAATGGAGAATAAATGATATTGCATCAAAGCTCCAGTCATAAATTGCCTCCTTAATGTCTTTATTTGAAATTCCATTGGGTCAGCAAGTCTGACAGTCATTGTAACTTTAACTCTGTCTAATTGAAATGGAGAAAACATCACCAACACTACCATTGACACCTTACACTTTAATAACTTTTTGGAGACATATTCAGGCATGATGCTTGTCACTGTTGTGCTAAAACCATAAAACAAGTCGTTTTTCTCTATTGACTCCGTCTTGTTAAATTACAAAGTCTATATTTCATGCTTTTTAAAAAAGAACTACCCAATAAGGTTAACCTTTCACTAAGTCTTATATGATATTACGGTGGCATAGTGAAGGCGATTACTTTGACCATTATATCTTACAGTCATACAGTCAGAAGAGGCCCTTCAGCTCATAGATCCTGTGGTACCTATCTGCACTAATCCCACTTTCCAGCCCATAACTTTGAATGTCTTGAGATTTCAGGTGTTCATCCATGTACATTTTAAAGGCTCCGGGGCTTCCTGCCTCTACTACCTTCCTGGGCAGTGCATTCCAGATTCCCATCACCCTCTGGATGAAAATATTTCCTCAAATCCTCTCTAAACCTCTTGCCCTTTACCATAAAATTTTGCCCCCTCATTATTGATCTTTCAACCAAGGGAAATATCAATTTTTTAGCTACCCTGCCCATGTTCTTCATAATCTTATACACCTCATTCTGGAAATCTAGACGTCCTCCTGCCCCAGGACTTCTCTGCTCCAAAGAAATCGCCCCAAACCTATCTAGCCTGTCGTCTTGGCTAAAATGCTCCATCTCAAGTAACATCCTGGTGTTTAAGGTTTTGGAGTAAATTTGCAGCTCAGATTTTGGGTGTTGAGGTTGGTTGGCTCACCAAGCTTGTTTCCTGTATTGCAGACATTTCATTACCATGCTGGTAACATCCTCAGTACAGCCTCCGATGAACCATCGGTGTGTCTTCCCACCTGGTTTTCAAACTCTGGAGTCCGTTGAGCTGGATTGCCTCACTTCTGGTTTTCCTTCGTAGTGGAATTTATATGGGGTCGAGTTCGTTGTGTTTATTAATAGCATGCTTTGTAGAGTGCCAGACTTCTAGGGGTTCTTGTGCCTGCCTCTGCCTGCTTGTACCAGGATTTTGGTGTTGCCCCAGTTGAAATGGTGGTTCTCCTTGTCCGTGTAGATTGAGATGAGTGAGTATTGGTCGTGTCTAACTGGCTACAAAAAGACAATACTTTTACAATGCTTCATCGGAGGCTGCACTGAGGATGTTACCCAGCGTGGGAACAAAATGTCTGCAATACAAGAAACCAGTTTGGCAAGCCAACCAACCTCAACATCTGGTGAATCTCCTTTACAACCCCTTCAGGACAATTATATTCTTTTTATTGTATCATTACCAGAACTGCACACAGTGCTCCAGCTGTGGCCTGACCAAAAGTTTGTACAGCTCTAAAATAACCTCCCTGCTCTTATGCCCTGACAGATAATTGCAAGTGTCCCAAATGCCTCCTTAACTATCCTATTACTCTGTCCTGCTGCCTTCAGAGAACTGTTGCCAAGCACATCTGTTGTAACTCAATTTAGAATTACACACAAGAAATCGAATATCCAGTTAGTGTCACTCATCAGCAAAGTTGTGGAAGGTGTTGTTGATACGTGTCATCAAGAAAGACTGGCTCACCAATAATCTCACATTGACGATGATTGGATTTACCTCACAAAGAATGTTAACTCAGGCAGTGAAACAGTGTTCACTTGTTTTACCTGCACAATCACAAGTTGTTAACAAACTACCTTGCTACAATTTTTTTCTGAAAATGAAGAGTTTCCACACTGTGTTGATTCTAATGAGCCAACAGAGAATTCCTCAGACCTGCAAATATTTAACAGTCATCTTACTCGTCTTAAGTAAAAGGAAATTACTTTCTTTAACCCTTTACGATTTAAGTGTACGTTATGTCTCTAGAAATCATTGATTCTCTTATATATGTACTATGATTAGGAGTGTTGCAGTTACAATTGTTCATTTGTATTTATCTGCATGGACCCATATTTGCCAGGGAATCCCTTTCACCCTTAGCTATATATATTCTCATCCAATTTCTCACGTTTCCTGCTTTAACATTTGTTATGCTCTGAACTTGTTGGTACCAACAAATTTCAGTATTATTTCTTCCAAGGTCATGCATCTCGAGAATGGAATACCCAAGCACAATTTCTTCAGCAGCTGCTACTTGCCTCCCCAATATCATTACTTTTACTCTTTTTGTGTTTTTCAGCTCATGCTGTATCAATGCTGACACTTTATACCAGTCTTTAACCTTTCCAGAATGTTATGTGCAGTTTTTAAATTGCAGCCTTTAATGTTCTAGGAAATTATATCTAATACATTCAAATAGTGCATATATTTGGTAATGACCTCAAACAATTTAAATAAATTAGTCATGCAAGACTTCCTCTTTACAAATCTGTGTTGAATGTCCATGATTCACTTTTTGTACATTTATTATCCATTGTTATGGCAATTAACACTTTTCCAATGACGTGAGACTAAGTAGTTTATAAATACCTGTCATCAGTGACAATACATCAACTGAAAACTATCTGTACTTTTTTTGACATGTACACACATTGATGAAAAGGATTAACACAAATGCAAATGGTAGATCTGCTGCTATTAAGGATCCTAAAGATAAATTATTGAGACTAGCATTTCTGTAATGGAACAAACAACTGAGAGCAAACAAAGCAAAAGCATAACACTTCAGATTTGAAACAAAGAATAGAAAATGCTGAAAAGAATCAGGTTTAGCAGCAACTGTGAGAGAGAACTAGAGTTAATACTCCAAGTCTGTGACCTTGCATTATGTTTTATCTTCACTTTCAGAAGCTTTAATATTTGGAATTCTCTTCCCTGAAAACCATTGGAGGCAGGCTTATTGAATGTATTCAACACTGAGTTGGATCATTTGTTGATTCACTACAGAGATAAAGTTTAGAGGGGCAGGCAAGAAGGTGGATTTGAGACCACAAGAGATCAGCTGTAATATTACTGAATGGCCTGCTCCTGCTCCTCAGTTCAATGGTCACTTGTACAGGTTTTATCGGAATCATTTCTAATGAAGTACACTAAGTCATTGACATATATCAGAAAGAACAGAGATCCTACCACTGATCCCTAGGGACTGCACTGTAGACCAAAAAGTAACATTCAGCACAACATGCTGTTGTGACTCAGCCAATTTTGCATCCAGACTACCAAAATGTTTCACCTCACATTTCTCTGCATTCTATGCAACTTGTCAGAGCCCATTTGACATGCTGTAGTCTCTGCACCAACTGAATAATTCTGATCAAAACCTCACATCTTTAACTAATCCGTATTTGTCCAAGTGACTGTTAAATTAGTCCCAAATTATCATACTGATAAACTTTCCCTCACATCGATGTAACACCACTGGTTTGTCGTTGCGTTTTTCATCCTTACAGATGATGTATTTGCAATTCACCAGTTCAGTCACTACCCTGCTCCTCCTCCACCTCCATGCCAGCCATCTCTATCCAAGGAGTATTAGAAGATTTTTGCCAGTGATTCTGCAATTTCAGTACTCAATTGATGCACTAGATATTCTTTGTGACTTTTCATTTTTAAGTAGTTATTTCAGTTTTGAGTCCATTTTTCACTGTAATTTTGGAGGCGTCTTCTTCCTTGGAAAGGATGGGTGCAAAGTAGTCATTAAGGACTTCAGCCATGTCCTTTGCATTCTTGCACAGATTTCCTTTTAAGGTCCCTAATTGACCTCAAGCCTTACACCAACCTGTTACACTTCAGATGGCTATGGAAGATTTTGATTCAATTTTACATTAGCTATCATTTTCCTTATGGTTTTTTAAAAATTGGTTTGTTTATTGCCCACTTTTCGCTTCCCTTGAGAAGATGGTAGTGAGCTGCTTTCTTGAACTGCTGCAGTCGGCTTGCTGCAGTTGACCCACAGTGCCCTTAAAGAGAGAATTCAAGTGTTTTGATGCAGTGACAGTGAAGGAACACCGATATATTTCCAAGTCAGAATGGTGTGTTTCGGAGGGGAACTTGCAGGTGGTAGTATTCCCATGTACCTGTTGCCCTCGTCCTTCTAAATAGAAGTGGTTGTGAGTTTGTAAGGTGCTGTCTGTGGATCTTTGATGAATTTTCTCTTATGTGTTCTTGCAATTTGCCTTGAACTCACTTAATCTCCTGCTAAAGCTTTGAACCACAGAAAGTGGGAGCAAGAGAAGGCCATTTAGTCCATCAAACCCATTCCATCATTCAGTATGATCATGCCTGGTCCTTTATCTCACCGTCATTTTCCTTGACACTTTTAGCCTCTAGAAATCTATTTATTTATTTCTTAAATGTATTCAATGATTTGGCTTCCACAGCCTCCTGTGTTAAGGAATTCCACAGGTTCATCACTTTCTGAATGTTGAAATGTCTCTTTGTCACAGTCTGAGATAGCCTACTGCATATCCCATGCTTATGACTCCTTGTTCGGGAACCTTTTTTTTTATTTTTTAGATTCCCTACATGTGGGAGCAGGCCTTTCGGCCCAACAAGTCCACACCGATTCTCAGAGCACCCCACCCATATCCATTCCTCCATAACCCACCTAATCTACATGTCCCTGAACAGTATGGACAATTTAGCATAGCCAACCCACCTAGCCTGCACTTCTTTGGACTGTGGGAGGAGACTGGAGCGCCTGGAGGAAACTTGGGACTCCTTGTTCTGGAACCCTTATCTTTTATTTTATAGAATCCCTACAGTGTGGGAACTGGCCTTTCGGCCCAACAAGTCACACTGATTCTCAGAGCACCCCACCCAAATCCATTCCCCTATAACCCACCTAATCTACATGTCCCTGAACACTACAGGCAATTTAGCACGGCCAATCCACCTAGCCTGCAGTTCTTTGGACTGTGGGAGGAGACTGGAGCACCTGGAGGAAGCCTGAGGGTGGAATTGAACCCAGTTCCCTGGTGCTGTGAGTCAACACTGCTAGCCACTGTGCCACCCTTAGCCAGGGAAACACCATGCTGAGCTTCACCAGCAACTTCTTTTGTTGTTCCCAATTTACATAATCTGCATTTCTTTCTGTTTTTGTTTCAATTGGCGTTGTTATTGTTTCTCTCAGCCTTGTAAACTGCTTTGAGGTACTGTTCAGTGAATGAAATGTACTGAAGTGGTAATCAAGAAAACTGCTTCATGAATTCTGGCATCCTTTTTAGTTTGACTCCAATGCTAGTGCCATGTCACAGTGTAATGACATAAATATCTTGCTATTTAAACATTGACAAGCAACAGTTTAAAAACAATACTTTGCTAATACTCAAGGCTAAAGTAATTGGCTCAAAGAGCTATTTAGGTCACACTAAATGGATATATACATTTTAGGTGACTCTTCTGCTTAATGGATCAGTCTTGACAAGCCTGTCAGTGGATAAGGTGCTCCACATTAGCAGTATCACCAATGGGACTAAGATAGGTTAGTATGACAGGAAGACAATCTCATTTTCACTTGTCAAAGACGGATAATTGTAGAAATTCAAATAGTGCTTATTTAAAACTTTTTTTGTTCAGAACTATATCTAGTTAGATAAGAATAGATAAATAAACATGCCCTCTTACATCAAATCCAAATTAATGCCTGTACTCATATGCTGTTTGAAAATGAGGATTTGTCAGTTGTAGTAATCAACTAATTTGAGGATCCTACATGCCACCGCTTGCAACTGTTTGAGTTTTTATTTTGCTTACCTCACCTCCTGTTCCGGCTAGGGCTGTTTTGTTTATCCTGTTGCGCCCCCCCCCCCCCCCCCGCGCCATTATTGTATCCACTTTGTCTTGCAGCTTGACCCTATCTGATTGTAGCTCATCCTTTATTCTCTCTGTTAGACCAGAAGTAGGTTAATTCAGCCCAAAAAATTCTCTCTTCAATTTAATGATGATCTTCAACTCCACTGTCTCACTTTTTCTACATAGTCCTTAATTACCTTTCTTATTAGAATTGTAATAGATCTCAATCTTGAAAATATTTAATGACCCAGCCTCCACAGTAAAAGAAATAAATCCACAGATTCACTGTGGTCTGAGAGAAGGAATTTTTCCTCATCTCTAACGTGAATGGATGATCCCTCATTCCGGGATAATGGCCTCTGGTCCGAGATTCGTTAGGGAAAATGACTGTTCCATTATCTACCCTGCCAAGTTCCATAAGAATCCTGTATGTTTTACCAAGGCTGCTCTGATTCTCCTAAACTCCAGTGTGTATGGGTACAACCTACTCCACATCTCCTCAAAAAACAATCTCTTCATATCAGGGATCAGCCTACTGAACCTTGTCTGCACTGTTTCTGTTCTAGGATATTTTTCCTTAAATAAAGAGACGAAAACTGTTCACAGTATTCCAGCTATGGTTTGACTAGTGCCTTCTACAGTTTTAGCAGAACCTCTCTACTTTTATAATGTTTGGTTATTTTCTGAAATAAAGGCCATTTGCCTTCCCTACTACGTGCTGAACTTGTATGGTATCTTTTTGTAATTTATGATTGAGGACTCGAATCATTCTGTGTTGTAACTTTCTGCAGTTTTTCTCCATTTAAATAAAACTCAGCTCCTCTCCTTGCCAACGTGCATTACATCACATTTTCCCATATTATATTCCATCTGCCAGTTTTTCCCCAATCATTTAACCTGTCCAAATTTTCCTGCAGAGTCTTTGTGTCATTCTCACAACTTGCTTTCCCATCTATTTTTGTACCTGCCGCAAGCATTTCTATAGTACGCTCACTTTCCTTATCCAAGTTATTAATTGATATTATAAATAATTGCAGCCCCAGACTAATTCCTGTAGCACTGCACTAGTTACAGGCTGCCATCCTGAAAATGCCCGTCTTATCCAAACACTCTCTCTTCTATTAGCTATCCATTCCTCTATTCATGCTGATATACTACATCCAATACCAGAAAAAAGTAAATATTCAGTAGCCCTCTTGATATCCTATCAACCACTGCATCCCTTTTGTCTATCCTACTTATAACCTCTCAAGGAATTCTAATAAATTTGTTCGGCATAATTTCTCATTTGAGCAGCCATGTTGACTCTGCATGATCAAATTATGTGTTTATAAATGCTCTGCTATTACACCCTTTATAATAGGCTAGGATGTTTTC
The DNA here is from genome assembly GCF_030684315.1 of Stegostoma tigrinum. NCBI lineage: Eukaryota > Metazoa > Chordata > Chondrichthyes > Orectolobiformes > Stegostomatidae > Stegostoma > Stegostoma tigrinum. The sequence continues at coordinate 85,456,002 of NC_081355.1, read as the reverse complement.
CCCATAAATGATGTTTAACTAGCTGGTCTGTGATTAGCTATCCTTCTGTCTCCTTCCATTTAAAAATAAAAGTGATACTTTGGCAGTTTTCCAGTCCTCTGGGACTTTCCTAGAATCTAAAGATCCTTGGAAGCTTACTAATGTTACATCCAGTGTCGCTTAGCCACTTCTTTTAAGATCCTAGGATGCACCTTATCAATTTCAGCGGACTGGTCAGTCTTTAGCCCCATTAGGTTCCCTAGCATATTTTTTTCTGGTGGTTGTTATTATATTTATTTCCTATCCTCATTTTCCCCCTTGATAATCCAGTATTCTTGGAATACTTTTAGCATCTTCTATTGTGAAGACTGATGCAAAACAGTTATTTAATTCTGCTACCATTTCCTCTTTCCCCATTGTGATTTTGTAAGCCATGTTCTTTGAGGGGCATATGTTCTCTGTCACCTTTCTCTTTATTTCTATAATTGAAGAAACTCTTGTTCTCTGTCCTGATATTACTTGCAAGTTTACCCTCAAAATTTATTTTCTCCCTCCTTTTTTGGTCATCTTTATTCTTTTTAAAAACTTTCCCGATCCTCTGGCTTACCACTAATCTTTGCCACATTTAATGTTTCTTTCTCTTTCAATTTGATGTGCTCCTTCCCTGGTTAACCATCGTGGATTTATCCCCTTCCTAGAATCCTTGTTTCTCGCTTGGATGTATCTTTGCTGTGAATCGAGAACTGTTTTCTTAAATGTTTGCCATTATTTCTCAATTGTTTTATTGCAAAACCCTTTTCCCAGTCCATTCCAGCCAGGTCTAGTTCATTCCTTCTTAATTACTGTTATTTAAGCTTAACATTTTGTTTTCTACCTAAGTTCCTCCCTCAAGTTTAGTGATAAGTTCTACCATATTATCGCTGTTTCCTTGAAATTCCTCTACTCTGGCATCATTTATCGAACCTGCCTCATTATGCATCACTGGATCCAAAACAGCCTGAACTTTGGTTGATCCACAGTACATTGTTCTAGTGATCTGTCCTGAGCAGGCACATTGAATTTTTCCTTGTGGGTACCTCTGCTAATCAGACATAAAGATTAAAGTCACACACGATTAATGTACTGCCTTTGTTACATACCCTAATTATCTCCTGACTTATTCGCTGTCTCAACATATAGCTATTGCAAGTGGAGATATAAACTAATACTACCAGTGCCCTCCCCTTTATATTTCATAACTCCACCAATATATTGTCTCTGCATCTTCTGATCCAAGTTCATTTTGTTGCTATAATTCTTATTCCGTATTAACAGTGATACCCTGCCACCCTTTCCTTCCTGCCTGTACTTTTGAATATTCACATACTCCGGAATATGTAGTCCCCAGCTTTGACCTCCTTGTATCCTTTTCTCCATTGTGGATACATGATTACACCCATTACCCTATTAATTCATTTAGTTTTGATTTGAATACTATGCACATTCAAGTAAAGATCCATTAATTTTGCCCTTTCTCCATTTTGTCCTTTGTCCATTTTCCCCCTTTGACTCTTTTTACTGCTTTTTTTTTGTGTGTTTGTGCACTCTGTTCCTTCATGCCCCATTGTAAGTATTGTTATCCAAATAGCTGTCCTATGATGTTGACCTATCTTCCATCCTCCGTCCTAATGAGTTTAAAGACCTCTCAGTAGCCCCAGTTATTTGATGTGCGGGGACACTGGTGCCAGCATGATTCAAGTCAAACCTGCCCCATCTTCCAGTCCCTTTGTACCCCAGGAGTTGAAACCCATTCCTCCAATACCAATCTTTTAGCCATACATTTAACTCATTGTTTGTGTTTACAGTACAGTTACCTGTTTGCCTGCAGCTTAATTTGTAATTATTACTTCAAAGGCTCTACTTTTCAATTTAGCTCCTAACTGTTCAAATTCCTTTCTGGTCCTATCAATGTCATCAGTACCAATGTGGATAGCAACAACTAGATTGCTGCTTTTATATTCCAAGTTCTTCTCCAGGCCTGAGAGATGTATTTAACCCTGGCAACTTGGACCTTTGGAACTCCTACAGATGTATGCAGAGAATAACATCTATCTCCCCTAATTATACTGTCTAAAAACACTACTATGTTCTTGTTTCCTCCTGTAGTGGCTTGCTGTACTAAAGTGCTGTGGTCACTTCACTCATCCTCCCGGCAGTCCCACTCTCACTTGCACAGCTTGCATGAGCCTCATAACTATTGGCCAATTAAGGGACCAAGGCTTCTCAATTGCAACATCCAGGGTCCTTAATGCCCCTTCTGTAATTGTACCCTCCTGTCTGTGATCACAGACCAATGTTGAATTAGCTGGTCTGAGAGGTGTGACTTCCCTCTAGAGCAAAACCGTTGTGGCCTCTCTGCAACCCTTTAAAACTCTGTTATGAAAATTTGACGGAGTCACCAAGGAATTATGCTGTGACTGTCACACATCCAGCTCTTCTTAAGTAAGACCAGTCCAAAATCTTTTCATTTCAGCGTCTCTTGGAGCAGATGTGTTATGGATAATACAGATTTGTAGAGACATTTATGTAAGAATTTTACCTATTCCAGTCCTCCACTATAGGTCTGCATCTGCAAACACATCGTTCATTAAGTTAATAAGTCAATGAATGGTGCCACTGTGTGGAGATAAGTTACTCATAGAAAGAGAAATAAAACTGCTCGGCTTATCATTCTGTTTTAATATTGTACACTCATTTGATATTTAGAAGCTGAGATAACTGCCAATAGTGTATTCTTGTCACTTTATCTGGATCAGAAGAGGAGGTAACATTGTTAAATCCTAGCCTGGGAGTATCCTGTAGTTGGTCATGTTCTGAGAGGTTGCTCAAAAACATATGGTCTCCATTTTCCGTTCAATAGATCAGTGTCAATCCAGAATTTCTGCCCTGTCGTCTCCCTGCCTTCTGTTCCCAGCAGATCTGGGCTTCTGCATATTCGAGTGTTTATGAATAACATCTGATGCTGCCATATTTACTTTCTTGTCATGGTAAAAGTGGGTAGGGGTGCCGGGGAGTAAAAGAAAGATCTGTTATTGTTAAAATTCACAGGCTACGATGCTGATAGTACCCACTGGAACTTAACCCGACAATCTTTGAAGGTCACTGGTGTCTCTGACTTTGCCTCTGCCCTATCAGCCTTGTTAGCTTTGTAAGAGGGAGGGCAACAAATTTTACTTGGTCAACTGGGACATTGCTGACGACCTGACATAGTTTACTTACATATGTTTTTCTGCTGACAAACTCAGGTGGAACTCTTTGGACTTGCATTTCCATTTAAATCAAAAGCATTTTCTTGAGTAATGCCAGATATCAGGATTGTGGTATCCTTAACCTCTAGAATTCAATGAATTATTTCTGTATTGAATTGTTGTTTGGATTTGTTTGGATTTTACCAGTGCTTTGAATGGGAAATGCTGGGAGTAATGGTGAGGAATAAAGTGGAATGGTTTCCTATCATCTTTTCTGTCTGCCACAGAACGAATCTAAGATTGATGATCAGTCTTTAGGACTTCATAGAATCCCTACAGTGTGGAAACAGGCCATTTGGCCCAACAAGATCACACGACGCTTCCGAAGAGCATGCCACCCAGCCTCTTTCCCCCTACCCTTCCCTTGTAACCCTGAGTTTCCCACGTCTAATTCATTTAACTTACACACCTCTGGACACAGTGGGCAATTTAGCATGGCCAATCCACCTAACTTGCACATCATTGCACTGTGGGAGGAAACCGGAGCACCCAGAGGAAACCTATGCAGACACGGAGAATGTGCAAAGTCCACACAGATGGCTGCCAGAGGATAGAATTGAACCAGATACCTGGCGCTACGAGGTAGCAGAGTGAGCCACCGTGCTACCCAACATTTAGGTCATGGAGCTTTATCTCGGGTGATATCTACAGGTAAGGAGGAGCTAGCCCCTAAGTGCCCACTGAAACAATTCCGTCCTCTATAACTTGCTGAGGATTTTGTGTAAACCATGACCTCCATAACAAGATGCTTAACCTTAATCTAATTAGAGTCCAACACTGCATCAGACTAAATGCGTTTGTAAGACTAAGCACTATAACTCAAGGAGTATTCAACACTGGTATTGTAGCAAAATAGATATAATGGATTAAGGCTAATGAATCTTAGAAGGCCACCTTGTATGCTATGAGTCAGTTTTGTAATTGCTAATTGGCCACATTTTGTAAACAGTATATATTATTTTTAAATGTTCCTGAATTAAATATTTAAGCATCCCTCCCTAACTGGATTTTACTGATTCTTCAAATTAAATAAATCTGCTATGAAACAAAATTTACATGGTAACTTATTGTGTGGCTGATGCACAAAGTTGCTGTCCTGCTTTGGCTGCTTTGTTCCAAGTTATTGAGAGCCGAGTTCTCATAATATGGGACACAAGTACACTGTTCACATTAAACATCATCAGCACAGCACTGTCCTCTCATTGCATTTACATTGTGTTAAAGCCCCTTATGAGATGGGAGCAGATTTGCTGCAGCAGTTGTTTGGAATAAGTATTAGAAGAAATTGGCTTTGAAAAATATGATAGCCTCTTTCCATACTAAATCTCAGTTCGTTGGTCTCCAATGAAAAATTTTTTGTTAGATTAACATACATGCCATTGGTTGAGTAGCTGACAGTAATTTTTGATTAGCTCCCTCCACTCAAAATCTGTGTTGTCATTGTGTTTTAACACTGGGAGCATTACAAATATAACTAAATTAGCTAATCATGTTGAATGAGGTTTGCTCTGTGGGATGTAGGCTTATGGAGCACCTGAGGAGTAGTGGCCCTTGCTGTGTATTGCTAGAAGTGTTTTTTATGGCCATTACGCATCCAATAATGAAAGTAAAATTGAGTTTTAGTTATGAAGACAAATTCGATAGACGAGAGTGTTTTCCTTGGAGCAGGGAAGACTTGAGGGAGACATGGTTGAGATGTATAAAATTATGAGCATTGTAGACAGGGTGGACAGAAAGAAATTTTTCCTATAATAGAAGCATCAATGACCGGGGACATAGATTTAACACAGGAAGTTAAGAGGGGGTGTGAGGAAGTTTTTCTTCCAGACAGAGATTGGTAGGAATCTAACAGTCACTGTTTGCAAGGGTAGTAGATGTAGAAACTCTCATAACATTTAAGGAGTACTTAAATATATACCTGCAACGCCAAGTGGTGGAAAATGGGATTAAAATAGCTCGGCGATTGTTTTTGACTGGTGCAGACCCGATGGGCTGAACAGCCTTTTTCTGTGCTGTAGACCTCTGTCATTCTTTGACTTAGCTATTTTTATTTAAATGAAGCAATATATATGTTAAATCTTGTTGAGTTATCCTTACTGAGAGATGCTGACAAAAATTAATGTTTTAATTTTAACAGATCATTGAGAAGAAAATTATTCCCTTTGTTGATAAATGGGAAGAAGCAGGGGCATTCCCAGCCCATACAATCTTCAAAATTCTTGGACAAGCTGGCTTTCTGGGTGTTAACAAACCAATAGGTAATCAGATTTATGATTGTACAATCATAATTATTTATAGTTTCAACATAAGCACTTTAATAACAAATAGCATAGGATTTATGCAGAAATAAGACAAGCAAATAAATAATGTAAATTTTCAAAGATATATCGTACTATATGTAAAGCTATGGGCATTGGGCAAAGTAATGTATTGCTTTGAGGCGAGTTTATTGGTGGGGAGCATTTAATCAGACAGGAAGGTGTTTGGAAGAACCCTGCTGCCCTCCTGCTTCCACCCTGATTGAATCCATGGTGGGTAAGCATGTGGGCTGTCTTCCTGACCGCTGCCTTTTGATTCCTTAAGCAGGCATGAAATGCCCTTTTAAGGGCTTCATCCTGTTGCCATGGTGGGTATGGGGCAGGGTAAGGATACTTAACAATGACACGTTGGGAGTCCTTTGTCTATTTGCATGATCAAGAGGGCCCAACTTTGAGATGGCTAGACACTCACTGAAAGCCATCATTCTGCCCTTGATTCCAACCATACTCAGTCCTCAATCTGCAACCACTCTTTTGTTTGGTCACCTGTAGCCTGGGATTCATTTCTAATATTGGACCTCAAATGGGTGTCCTACTTGAGCCAGCTCCTTTTACATTCAAGATAATAAAATGTGAGGTTGGATGAACACAGCAGGCCCAGCAGCATCTCAGGAGCACAAAAGCTGACGTTTCGGGCCTAGACCCTTCATCAGACCACTTCTTTCTGGCCGTTATCAGACTGTTAAATGGTCTCTAGCCTCAAATAATGTAACCTGCAATGTAACCTCGATGCCTCGAAGTCTTTTTCTGATCTGTATATCCTTTGCTTGCTGAGATCTGCCAGTATTGCTTGTTAACAAGTCTTTTCACTGTATTTTGGTATGTGACAATAAAATAAAATCAATCAAATTCAGGAAAGGAACAAAGCCAATGGACCGTACTAAGTGGAGTCAACAGGAGTCTTGACTGCCAGCTGGAGATTAAATGGGATCCCGAAGCCACCTCTTTCAGGATGACATTACGTGCCACTCAAACTTTTACCTGAGCAGTGGCTGACCTTCCCGTTGATCAAGGGTTTTCTGAGACCTTTTGACTAATCAGAGGCTGAAAACTCTACTGAACGGCACTGTCTGAATGTAAAAGGATCAGAGATAATGGGAACTGCAGATGCTGGAGAATCCAAGATAACAAAGTGTGGGGCTGGATGAACACAGCAGGCCAAGCAGCATGTTAGGAGCACAAAAGCTCATGTTTCGGGCCTGGACCCTTCATCAGACCTGCTTGTGCGTGTGTTCAAGCTTTTGTATCTTCTTCCTGACGGAGGAGGTTGTAGGAGGTCATTACCAGAGTGTGATGGGTCTTTGATGATGTTGGCTGCCTTTCCGCAGCGGCAAACTGTGTAAATAGAGTTCATAGATAGAAGCATGGCTTCCATGATGGTCTGTACATACTACCTTGTGTAGTTTCTTACAGTCCTGGGCAGAGCAGTTGCCGTACCAGGACAGTTATGTGGTGCATCTGTATAAGTTGGCGAGGGACGTCATGGACATGCCAAATGTTCTGAACAGTCTACTGAAGAAGATGCATTGTTGTGCCTTGACTGTCGCACTTACGTGGGAAGTCCAGGACAGGTCGTCAGTTATTGTCACTCCAAGGAATATGATACTCTTCACTCTGTCAAACTCAGTTAGGTTGAAGCATGTTCTCCTCCTTTCATTCTGAAGACAATAATTAGTTCTTTAGTTTTGCTGATGTTGAGAGACAGATTGTTTTCCATGCACTACATCATTAAGCCTTCTATTTCCCTTCTGTATTTTGACTTTTCGTTGTTGAGATATCTGTCCCACTACGGTGGTGTCTTCAGCAAACTTATAGATGGCATTCATTCAGAATTTGGCAACACAGTCGTAGATGTATAGGGACTACAGTAAGGGACAGAGAATGCATCCTTGAGCAGCTCCAGTGTTGAGTGTTTTTGTGGAGTAGGTGCAGTTACCTATCCTCACTGATTGTGGCCTATGTGTCAGAAAGTTGAGGATCCAGTTGCAGAAGGCAGAGCTGAGACCAAGGTTACACAGTTTTGAGATCTGTCTAGAGGGGATAATGGGGTTGAAGATGGAGCTGTAGTCAACGAGCTTGAGACTCATGTAGGTGTCTCTTGTCCAGATGTTAATGGGATAAGTGTAGGGTCAGGCTTCTGGTGGTTTATGGTAGTTCTCTTGAAAAATCAAATAATTAATTCTGACTACAATCTTAAATTTGAGTTGTGTGACTTATTTTACTGTCTACCCCAGTTTGCCCTCTATACATCCTGGTCGGCTTTTTTGAAGCACCAGTATAAAAAGTTACAATAGTCCTACCAAACCATGGGGCTGCTTTCTCATTAGGGAAAGACAACTGCTCGTGATTTAACTTGAGGGTCACCATACTTCATGTGAGGGGAGATATTGCGAAGAAGGGTCCTTCATGGTAACCTCAACTGGTGTGGATATTAAATGTATGCTGTTAGTATCAATCTGCATCACAAACCAGCCAAACAAACAACTAAATTGAACTATGTATTGTAGTGCAATCACAAAACAGTGAGTTCCAGAATATTGACACATGGTGAAATGACTCCAATGTGTAACCAAGTCAGAATGGTTTATATCTTAAAGGATACTTAATGGAAAGCTGATACAAACACATTACAGTTCTTATCCTTGCTGCTAGTAAAGATTGCAAGAAAGAGAAGTGTCAAAGTAACCTCAATGAATTATGAAATTATAACATTATAAAATGTGCTAAAGCATTTCACAGGAGAATTATGAAACATAATTTGACAGTGAATTACGTCAGATCTCAACAGAGATTAGAAAAAAATTGTCAGAGGAAGGCTTTAAAGTGCATCTTTAAGGGGGAAAACGCAAAGAGAGATGGGGAGAGGTAAAGTGAGAAAGAGATTAGTGTTATAGCGCAATCTGCACATCTTATATTTCAACTACTTTGTGCCTTTGATGGGAGTAGATTTGGAATCATACAGTGCATCAGTCATGTGAACTACTGTATCCTGGACGATGTCAAGTTCTTGAGCATTATAACTTCAGCCGTCCAGGTAAGTAGTGTACTTTCACCTTGCTTCTGATTTGAACCATTAAATGGTAAAGTGGCTTTGAAGCATCCGGAGGTGAACCACATATTGCACAGTTGAGAAAAACAGCTCACTTGATATAGTATACCATTTAAGATGTTCCAACCATTTTAGAGAAGATAAATTGTTTCTGAAATAAAATTACAATTGTTTTTATTATTACAGAATCCAATATCAGGAATTAAATAAATGACCAGGTGATTTGCTTTGGCTCTGGATCTTTTTCTTTGTTGGGGAATGTTGGCCACAGTTTAATCTCTGTACTGCTCTTGTTAACCATCTTATTAATAGACTCATCCGTTTAAGCTTCTAGTCATTTTAGTCCCGAGACGTAAAATGCTGGGTAAGCTGACTGTGAGCAACAGAATAAAGTGAATAAGCTGAAAGAGAGCAATTTGTTGTGCATTACCTCCTCATTAGTTGGGGAGAAGTGTTGACAGATTGTTGGGAGCAGGTTGCTTATCCCATCAGCTGCCTGAAGAGACTGCTTTAAGGAGATAGAAGGATGAGCACACTGTAGTTATTTTTATTTTCTTAAAATGAAATGCTTTATGATAAATATAGTCACTTGGAGGCATGTTATTATAGCTGTTACTGATTCCTGGCTTAAAGATGTTAGCCCAACATTCCTTGCAATGGTGTTTTCGCACAGGCGGAAGACAGTAGTATTGGTTAAAGAAACAATCACTGATGCAAGAAGGACAATCACTTGGAAACTATACACCTTTACAAGCAAAGTTAGTGCTCCTGTTTTGCCTTTTGAAGTTTATAAAATTATGAGGGATGTGGATAGGATGAATAGTCAAGGACTTTTCCCAAGGGTAAGGAAATCCAAAATTAGAGGGCATAGGTTTAAGATGAGAGGGGAAAGATTTAAAAGAAACCAAAGGTGCAACTTTTTCATGTAGAGCATGGCACATGTATGGAAAGAGATGCCAGAGGCTGGTGCAATTACATTTAAAAGGCATCCCGATGTGTACCTGAATGGAAAGGGTTCAGAGGGATATGAGTCAAATGCTGGCAAATGGGACTAGATTAGGTTAGAATTTCTGGTCAGCATGGATGCGTTGGACTGAAGGATCTGTTTCCATGACTCTATGACTCTGAATCGTGATGTTAGATTTTGAGAAGTGGTGTGTCAGCATTGGCACGATGTCTGAGGGTTATAAAAGTCTAAGGACAGAGAAGATTAACATTACTATCTCTCACAAATGCACCACAGTTCACATACTGTCAATCATAAGGAAAGTATTATCATTGTTCCTCGATTATATGCCAGCCTTGATCGTCAAGTAATGACTTGAGGTGAGGACAGTTAAAACCAAATGTTTACCTTTCATCACCTCGTAGTAAGGTGTTTGAAATGTGATAGGTAGATGTTTGCTCTTGAATGGGATAGTTTGAGTTAGGAAATAGCTGTCTAGGGAATAAAATTGCCCCATTTTCATAGAACAATATACAGCGCAGAACTGGCCCTTTTGCCCTCGATGAGGGAGGGAAGTTATAGAATGAAATTGAGCTCTCTATTCTTTTGAACAAAAATTGGAGCCAGCCAGGACTCACTGAAGTGGGATTTTAAAAATCACCTCAGTTCTCTACAAATTTGTCCCAATTTTTTTGTTGAACATTTTCCTTGAACCTTTGCCCCTCACTTTCACTCACCAAGGCTACTCAGCATCTTCCAAATTTATGATCTTCACTACCCAGAAGGCCAAGGGCAGCAGATACATGGGACCACTAAAACCTGCAAGTTCCTCTCCACTCATATGTCATCCTGACTTGGAACTATGTTGCTGCCTTTCGGTGTTGCTGGTGCAAGATCCTGGAACTTCCTTTCTAACTGCATTCACCCTAACCCTGTACCACTCCAAGAAGGCACCTCACCACCACTTAGTCAAAGAAAATTATGAATGGTTAATAAATTCTAGCCGAGCGTGGGACGCCCACATCCCATGAAAGAATGAATAAAACAATTTCCCACTCTCCCTCTGCCCACATATGCAAACTCATGAACCTAAGACTCCCATCTATTCTCAATAACCTCTTATATTCCCATGTCAGTCAGTGGCCCCATCCTTGCCCACGGCCCCTCGTTTTATGGCAACTCATGACAATTCATGACTTGCAAACGCTCTTTGGTCACGCATCCTCCATGTCAGTTCACCAAATATCTAACAGAGACAGTCCACAGAGCCATGCTGGGATGAAATAAAATAACTTTCTAAGTATAATTGCACAGTTCCCAATATAAAAAAATCTCCCAATTATTGAAAGTCCATTGAATAAATTTAAGCCACCTTAAACCAGAATGAGAAAAGAAACATCCATTTTATGTAGCATTAGCAATAGACTCTGATTTGCAACAGAAAATGGGAGTTTCTATGATCCTTTGAAAAAGGTTAATTAAATGTGTGAATCCCTTTTGACTACATTAAAAAAAGGGTCCTGCGAGTTTATATACCTACAGCTCTCGAAAAATTCTTCACAGAATCTCTAAAGGTTTCTAACTCCCACAATACTGCTTAAGGCCCTTCATGCAGCAAAAATAATGTCGTTGAATTAGAAGCAGTATTAGGTGATTAGGTCCATAGATTTTGTTCAGCAATTCAGTGTAATCATGGCTGATCCTTTACTTCAAGTCATAGACCTGGCCTCTCCATATCCCTTGATGTCTTTAGTTACTCGCAATCTATCTATTCCGTTCTTTAATGTATATTCAGTAACTTGGCCTCCATAGCCATCTGCGATAGAGAATTCCATAGGGTGACTACCCCAGAATGATTCCAAATTACCCTCATCTCAGTCCTAAATAGCCTTCTTTGTATCCTGTGCGTCTACTGCGTGTTCCATTTTTATAGACTCCTTAAGCGAGGAGACCAACATTCCTGAATTTAAGTGATAATGGGAACTGCAGATGCTGGAGAATCCAAGATAATAAAATGTGAGGCTGGATGAACACAGCAGGCCCAGCAGCATCTCAGGAGCACAAAAGCTGACGTTTCGGGTCTAGACCCTTCATCAGAGAGGGGGATGGGTTGAGGGTTCTGGAATAAATAGGGAGAGAGGGGGAGGCAGACCGAAGATGGAGAGAAAAGAAGATAGGTGGAGAGGAGAGTATAGGTGGGGAGGTAGGGAGGAGATAGGTCAGTCTTCAGGATGTGGTCGAGCCGTCCCCTCCCTACCTCCCCACCTATACTCTCCTCTCCACCTATCTTCTTTTCTCTCCATCTTCGGTCCGCCTCCCCCTCTCTGATGAAGGGTCTAGGCTCTCTTATTCCAGAACCCTCACCCCATCCCCCTCTCTGATGAAGGGTCTAGGCCCGAAACGTCAGCTTTTGTGCTCCTGAGATGCTGCTGGGCCTGCTGTGTTCATCCAGCCTCACATTTTATTATCTTGGATTCTCCAGCATCTGCAGTTCCCATTATCACTGATCCAATTTTAACCTCACTGCGAAGCCTCTTCCAGGGATGCCTAACCTGAAGAAGTTACCCTCCTCCCTCCGGACCAACCTCAGGGAATCACTATCCCACTGCAATTCTCTTGTAATCTCGTCAGCCTTGAAACTGCTCGACAATGTCCTGAAGACTGACCTATCCCCTCTCTACCTCCCCACCTATATTCTCCTCTCCACCTATCTTCTTTTCTCTCCATCTTCGGTCTGCCTCCCCCTCTCTCCCTATTTATTCCAGAACTCTCACCCCATCCCCCTCTCTGATGAAGGGTCTAGGCCCGAAATGTCATCTTTTGTGCTCCTGACATGCTGCTGGGCCTGCTGTGTTCATCCAGCCTCACATTTTATTATCTTATATTCCTGAATTTAATCTGCCCAGCCCTGTCAGCGTCCCATTCATTGTTCTAAATTCAAGCAAATACAGAGCTAGTTGTCCAAATCCCCCCTCATGACAAACCTGCCATCCCAGGAATTAGTGAGCTGAATCTTTGTTGAACTCTTTCAATAGCAAATAAATCTTTTCTTAGTTAATGAGACAAAAGAACTCTGTATTCAAGATGCGGTGTCGCCAAGGTCCAGTACTGCAGTTAAACATCCTTGCTCCTGTACTGAAATTCCCTTGTACATGGACACCCAGATCCCTTTTGTGCATTAACTTTCCCAATTTCCCATTGTTCAGTTAGTATTCTGCCATTTTGTTTTTCCTAATGTATTGGATAGTTTCATACCTCATGATGTTGTACTGCATCTGGCATGCATTTAACCACTCAATTAGCTTGTCTAAATCACCATGAAACCTCTTCCTCCTCACCATTGTCAGTTCCTCCTTGTTTTTATTATCACCAAATTTTAAAATATCATTTTGAATTCCCTCATGCAAATTGCAAATGTGCATTGTGAATAGCTAGAGTCCAAATATTGATCTCTGTGGTATCCCACCACCTTGCACTCCAAATATGAACCATTTAATATCTGTTTCCTATATGCTAATCAATTAGTAATCTGTGCATTACCCTCAATATCATGTGCTTTAATCTTGCACACAAACACTTACATGGGACTTTATCAAAAGCTTTTGAAAAAACAAAATAAACCACATCCATTGTTTAAGTCTTCACAAAAACTCCAGTATGGACCAATATAATTTCATTTCGGAAATCCATATTTGTCAAATCCTATTGAATTTCAGGCCTTGGAGATTTGACAACATTCATTCTGTTTATTTCTCCAGAACTTTTTTTTCAACTAACACTAATTTCTTTCAGCCTTTTCTTACCAATAGCCCCTTACTTTCTTTGCATTTCTGTGAAGTTATCTGTGTCATCTTCTGTTTAGATGGATCCAAAGCAGTTGTTAATTTCTTGACCATGTCCTTGTTCTATACTATAAAATCTCCACTTCAGTCTGTAAGACATTTGTCTTCACTGAATGTTCTTTTTTACTTAAGTGAACATAGTGCTGAGTTCAATCCAATTCACCTGCCCCTTATGAATTTAGATTCCCATTCATGAATGTCACATCCCATCCTCATCCATATCTCCAGTATCATGATAATAGAATTTGTCAGAAATTGGGTTGCCAGGTGCTTTTGAATCTGGTTTTACTCAATATTATGTCAGGAGATATTAAGTCAGATAACCTAAAGCTTAGTTAAAGAGATGGGTTTTAAGGGACATCTCTAAGGGGGAAAGCAAGGTAGGAAGGCAGAGACAAGCAAGAGAAGATATGAAAATATACTGAACACAGGCAACTGAAGGCACAGGTGCCAGTAGTGGATGAAATTAAAATTAAGGGTGTGGATAAAATTCCATGTCTAATGGAGTACAGATACTTCAAAGGAGATCTTGAGATTAAAAGATGGGGTGCAGAAGCTATGAAGGGACTTAAAAACAAGGATGAGAACATTCAAATCGAGACATTACTTGAATGGGAACTAATGTAGGCCAGCAAACACAGGATTGATAGAGGAATGGAACTTGCTGTGAGTTATGGGAGCAGAGGTTTGGATGACCTCAAGTTTACAGAAGGTAGAATGTATGAGAAGTGCTTTGGAATGATTGGGCTTAGGGTTAACAAAAACATAAATAAGGGCATCAGTAGCAGATGATCTGAAGCAGAGATTACATTGGGTGATACTCCACATTTGGCTGCAAGGGGTCTTTGTGATTGTCTATGTTGTCAAATTAAACATGACACCAAGGTTTCAAATAGACTGGCTTAATCTATCTGTTGTCAGTGTGAGAGATGGAGTTAGTATTCTCTTAATACTTACAAGTTGAATGGTTTCCATGTAGACTTAGCAAAATTATTTGAAATATCTTCACTAGCCCAACAGATTACTTATTTTACATAATCTGATAGGCATGACTCAAGAAGGAAACAATGAAAATGCTTCACGTTTCTTAAACTAAAATATTAACTTTTATGATAAATACTAAACAGATTAGGCCGTCATGCTCTCAGCAATGTAACACTGATATAAGCTAGATCTTCCTGTGTTATTTTATCATTGAAAGTTCTTTATGGCACAAGCTAGCATGAAATGATATAAGACCTTTTAGCTCATCAAAAACTTGGTTCTTTGCCAGATATCACATTGTATGTTCTATCACTTTCTCTACCCAACCCACACAGTTATTACAAGTCCCAAACATAATAGGAAAGAGTCTCCAAAATATTTATCTAACCTTACAGCCTCCATTATTTAGCTGTTTCATTATTTTCCAGAATCTTGTTACGTCCCAGCAGCACGGAAATAATTGGACTTGGTAGAATACTTGATGTTTTCTGTATCCTTATTCTTATGAATTTCATCCTGTTTTTCACTTCCTTTACTTCCTGCTGTTTTTCCTTCATTTTCATCCTTGTTTCCAGATGTTCTCTGTTGTCTTAATCATTCTCCATTAGTGAAAGTAAACAGTGGGTTTCTGCAGTAATAACGGGAACTGCAGATGCTGGAGAATCCAAGATAATAAAATGTGAGGCTGGATGAACACAGCAGGCCCAGCAGCATCTCAGGAGCACAAAAGCTGACGTTTCGGGCCTAGACCCTTCATCAGAGAGGGTTTCTGCCAGAATGGGTTTCTGCAACTTATTTAACTCTGGTAGACTTTACACCTAAATGCAATTCTGTGCTCGCCTAAAGTCCATGGTTCACAAAGTGTTTTCTATCCTTACAATAAAAATGCTGGACAATATTTAGTGCCACTCTATCTTAGTATTGCAATCAGTAGCATCTGGAAGCAGCTTTGGAATCACTTCGTCCTGGACCATGGATTAGCAAGAAAATTATTGTTCTCAATTGCAAAGAACATAGCATTCAATGTAGTGGGGAGGTGAATGTGGTTTATAGATTATGAATTTGCTTGTGATTTTTCCGCACCTCATAGAACAAATAGATGATAGTTCAGAATA
The DNA here is from genome assembly GCF_030684315.1 of Stegostoma tigrinum. Lineage (NCBI taxonomy): Eukaryota > Metazoa > Chordata > Chondrichthyes > Orectolobiformes > Stegostomatidae > Stegostoma > Stegostoma tigrinum. Next base: position 85,440,482 of record NC_081355.1, on the reverse strand, counting down.
GAAGTTAGTTACTTGCACATGGGGGAGAAAGAAAGTCAGAAGATAAATCTTGAGTTCCCAATATTTTTACAAGAAATAGCTGAATGGGAGAAGTTAGCCCATGAACTTTAGTGTTTTGAATTGTCATTCACTTGCTGAGGTCAAATGCAAAGCAGAAATGGCAGAACATTGCACTTATAGGCCACTTCGGTCAGAGTATACAATGTCAAGAAGTTAAGAGGGAATACACACTTTTTTAAAAAAGAATTATTCATATTTCTGAAACCCCAAATGCTGAAGAATAGAAAATAAATCTTTACTTGCTGTTGAATTAGATCAATGAAGAATAACATGAAACCGCATGAAATTACCTTATTCAGCAGGTTCTGAAGAACAGTCACATTGGTCTCAAAATGTTAACTCGGTTTCTCACTCCACAAATGCTGCCAATCCAACTGAGCCTTTCTAGCACTTTTTGTTTTCATTTTTGATTCTGTGGTCACTTTATTGAAACTGATTTGAGATAATGTATCTCATTTTTCCAAAAAAAGTGTTTGGATGAACACTTGAAATACCAGGGTATAGTAGACTGTGGAGCAAGTGCAGGTAAGTGGGATTAGCATTGTTTAGTGTTTGTTGGTCAGCATAGACATGATGGGCTGAAGGATTTGTTTCCATTCTCTATGACACTATGACTAGCAAGGAAAAGTGTGTTTGAGATCAATTGCACAGAGGGGACCACCACTCAGCAAGTAGAGAAGTCTCCTCCCTAAGTAGGCAGTCACCTCAGGCAATGAGAGAGGACTTTCTTTTTCATCTGCAAGTGTACACTTCTTTCTTGCAGGAGCCTGGTCAGAATTTTGTATAAAGGCACGCAATTTTACTCCACATAGCTTAAAAGCACCCAGTAGAAATCCTTTTAGGCTTGAAAGGCTTTTATCTTAAAGGACTTGTTTAAAACACATTCAGAGATAGTAGGAACTGCCGATGCTGGAGTCTGAGATAACAAGATGTAGAGCTGGATGAAACACAGCAGGTCAAACAGCATCAGAGGAGCAAGAAAGCTGATGTTTTGAATCTGGACCTTTCTTCAGAAATGGGAGAGGGAAAGGGGAAGAGGACTCTGAAATAAATAGAGAGGGGGAGGCGATCTTGGAAGGAGCAGATAGGTGGAGAGAAGATGGACACGTCATGAAAGCGGGGATGAGGATAGTAGGTAGGAAGCAGCAGTGGGGGTTGGTCAGTGAGGTAGGAGAGTGGGTAGATGGGAGAAAAGATGGACAGGTCAAGGAGGCGGGATGAGCTGGGCTAGTCTTGGGATGAGGTCGGGGTGGGGAGATATTGTAGCTTGTAAAGTCCACATTGAAACCATTGGGTTGTAGGATTCCCAGGTGGAATATGAGGTGCTGTTCCTGCAGCCTTCGGGTGGCATCGTGAAGTCCACATTGTGGCCATTGGGCTGCAGGGTTCCCAAGAAGAATCACCTTTACTGGCTCCATCCCCGCCTCCTTGACCTGTCCGTCTTTATTTGTTATCCTGTTAATAGTAAATGAGCTTATACCATATTTAGACGTCGTCTTTTTACATGTATGTGTCATTGTTCAGTGTGGAAGTGAATATTTTCATGAGGCAATTAATGGGAATGACTGCAGTGAATATTTGAGGTTACTCCCAATTTGTAACGCTAAGTATAAATGCAATTTAATGATTATACTTTCCTACATTGACTATCCTAAAATAATATATAAAATTTTAGTTGTATATTTTACACTTAATTTAAATTTTCTATTTGGCTAACATAATCCCTGCTTGTATTGAAGATGTCTTTAAAATAAATTCCATATTTATTATGATACTTCTCCTCCAGGATTGCAGATTTTGAAGATGTTCTGTTTGTGATTTTCCTTCATCTCTTTCATCTTGTATTCTTCATTTTTATGTTTTGCTTTCTTTGTGACTGTTTATTTTTTTCTAATGGGCATTTTTGGTTTTCTTTTATTTTTCACCCTTGATCTTAACCTCCGTTTATTTTTGTCATGTTCTGCCTGTTCGCTGCCTCAACTTCAAACATACAACCCTCCCAGATAAATGCATACTCATGTTCTAGCATTCTGTGATGCTCTGTCACATTATCAGTGCTTTGTTTTTTGGGAAGGAAGGAAGTGTTCAATAATGGTTGAATTTTCTTTCTTAAATCCAAAATACTGGGGTGGAAACTCTGAATAAAAATCAATGCTGATGTTGTTAATTTGAACCTCATTTGAACTGTTGGATATTAAAATTTTAGGTTGTTCATTGTGAATTGTTTTGATTCCTGTAAAGCCTAGCACAGACGTTAGGAAGTTTTGAGTTCAGATTTCTTTGTTGCCAAGTTCCATGTATTGTGACAGCTAGGGAGAGAAATTGTTGATAAGCTCTTACCCTCAATCCCCACGGCGGAATTTATTTGGCAAAATTGGTTTCCTGATAAATATAATGCAAGATTTATTCCACTCCAACTCAAATTAGAAAATAAGAAATTTACAGGCTAAAGCAATATTTATTTCTTCAAACTTTACTTTTAAAAATACTGTTTCAAAAATGTGAAAAATAAAGTGCAGAATTGAAAAGGTTTTTGCAAAGCTATAGGCAGTAAGAGGAAATGTTCCAGCCAGCAAGAATGTGTAATTTGAGAGGGGAGCTGTGCTAGGGGTGGAAATTTGTAATTGTTAGAGCACAGCTGCAAGCTAGCTCCAAAACACCCACTTATTGCATTTGGTGTTTTCAGACAACTGTTTGGCAGAATGTGTTTCTGTCAATCTGTTAAGTCTTTCAGATGGAAAAGATCAGGATTGGAAACAGCTTGGATATATTTTTGTCAGCTCATCAGTAGAGCAATTCCATCAGGATCCACAATAGTGATAACACACTGTGGTGAGATCAGCCAATGAAGAAGAGAGAAATCAAGGTTGCAGGAAATATCACTCGTATGGTTTGCAGACTGGAACTCACATTCCTTGACCTCTTACGGAGGCTGCAGTTGTCACCTTTTGCAGGAAGATCTTCCTGGACCTGGTTGCTATATATAACTAATACTGGTAAAGTTTTCAACCTTCTGAATCTTTTGCCTCCGATCTTTCGAGATGCTACTGTTAACCGTCAGGGTCTCCCTGTCTGTTAATATAAATGCAGAAGGAATTTCCCTTGTGGCAATGACCTGTGACAATAGCTGTTTGGTTGGTGTCACACAGCCTTAACAGTAGGAAATTTGTAGAACTTTGAATTCAGTGTAATTGGGTTTCTTCTCTAATTTCAATCCCTGGTTCTGGCTTTTAAGGTTATAGTCACACAGCATGGAAATAGATTCTTTGGCCCGACTAGTCTGCGCCGACCATGTTCCCAAACTAAACTAGTCCCATGTACCTGCCCTTATCCCTCCAAACATTTCTTCTTCATGAACTTATTCAAATGTCTTGTAAATGTTCTTACACCACTTTCTCTGGTAGTTCATTCCACACACAAACCACGTTCTGTGTAAAAGCATTGTCCCTTATGTCCTTTTAAAGCTTTCTCCTCTCATGTTAAAAATATGCCTCCTAGTTTTGAACTCTCCCACTGTGGTGAAAAGATCCTTGTCATTCATCGTATCTGCACCCCTCATGGTTTTGTAAACCTCAATAAGGTCACCCCTCAACCTTCTACACTCCAGAGGAAAGACTTCCAGTATTTCCAGTCTATTTTTATATCTCTAACCCTCAATTCCTAGCGAGATCTTGGTAAGTCTTTCCTGAACCCTCTCCAGGTTAATAATATCCAGAACTACACGCACTACTCCAGAAGAGGCCTCCCCAATATCCTGTACACACTCAACATGACATCCCAACTTTTATACTCAAAGGTCTGAGCAATGAAGGGCAAGTGTGCTAAATGCCTTCTTAACCACCATGTCTACCTGTGATGCACATTCCAAAGAATTATGTACTTGAACCCCTAGGCCTCTATGTTCTACCCAGGGTTAACACTGTGTGAGTTGGAGCAACATAGCAGGTCAGGCAGCGTCAGAGGAACAGGAAAGTTGATACTTCAGGTTCTTCCACTGCAACCTACTGGTCGTTTCCTCCACCTTGAAGCTCCTCTGACACCAGCATCTTCATTTCTTGCTACCTCAGAGTGACACTACCCAGGGCACTGCCATTAATTATTTACGTCCTGTTCTTGTTTGTGTAACCAAAATGGTGGTTCAGCGCCAGGGACATGGCCTTGGTTCCACCCTCAGGTGACTGACTGTATACATTCTCCCCATTTCTGTGTGAGTTCCCTTTAGATACTCCAGCTTCTTTCCACAGTCCAAAGATGCACAGGTTAGGTGGATTGACCGTGCTTAATTTCCCATAGTGTCCAGGGGATTTGGGTGGGATGCTCTTTGGAGGATTGGTGTGGATTCAATGGGCCAGATGGCCTGCTTCCATATTAGGGATTCTATGATAAAAATAAAATACCTCACATTCATTGAAATTAAACACCATCTGCTACTTCTGAATTAGAATTAGAATCCCTACAGTGTGGAAACAGGCCCTTCGGCCCAATAAATCTACACCGACCATTGCAGCATCCCACCCAGACCCATCCCGCTATAACCCACACAACCCTGAACATTACAGGCAATTTAGCATGGCCACCTAGTCTGCACATCTTTGGACTGGGAGGAAACCGGAGCACCCGAAGGAAACCCACGCAGACAGGGGGAGAATGTGCAAACTCCACACATACAGTCGCCCGAGGCCGGAATCGAATCTGGGGCCCTGGTGCTGTGAGGCTGCAGTGCTAACCAGTGAGCCACCGTGCCACCCCATTATCAGCCCATTGATCCAACTGATCAAAGATCTCTTTGTAATCTGAGATACCTTTCTTCACTGTACACTATATCACTGATTTTGGTGTCATCTGCAAACTTACTAACCATATCTCCCTATATTCTCATCCAAGTCATTTATATAAGTGACAAACAAAAGTGGATCTAGTACTGGTACATGCGGACACTGCTGGTCTATCGCCTTTAGTCCAAAAACAACCCAGAGTCTTTCGGTCTTTGCAGTTACCATCCATGTTATTTCTCTCCCCTGCTAATAAAGCTAAAATAAATCACTAAATGTGGAGCTGGAAAAGCAGAGCAGGTCAAACCATAGCATTTTGGCCCAAAACATTGACTTCCATGCACCTCGGATGCTCTCTGACCTGCTCTGCTTTTCCAGCTCCACATTTATTGACTCTAGTTTCCAGCATCTACAGTCCTTACTGTCTCCAAAGCAGAAATACAGTTCACTTGTGTATTTGAATTAGAAGGGAGATGCTTCGGTAGGAAGGGGAAACGTAGGTTTGTAAAACAAAAAGATGTGGTTTTATTGCAGGGCAATTATTTTCATAATGACACCCAGCGTGGGACAGGGAACACAGAATATGCACACCCAAATCCCAGCAAATAGACAAAAGAGGAATGAACAGTTACAAAAAAAAACAAGATTAATGATTATTGAATGTGCTTATTCAGATCAAAATAAACAAATTTTCAGCACAAATAGAGTGTATTGGGTATCTTCTTATAACCATTATTGGGATCTAGTTACAAGGAGATTGACGGTGGGTACTAAGGGTTTATGACCTTTCAAAAGGGCAGGCAGAAAAGGAACAGTGATGAGGTGGGGTGACTTTAACATTCAGATTGGGAGTAAAAATTGTGGTTTGGAAATAACTGTTCTACACTGAGTAAGGGTGATTACATGGAATGAAGCCTGAGTTAGCTGTTGTGAACTGGGAAAGAAGTTCAGCAGTAGAGTATTGATAAATAATGGCAGATGTTATAAAAATAAATTTAGGAATTGCTGTTAACATGTATCCTGGTGAGACAGAAGGATTTCAGGACGGGGATAAACCGCCCATCGTTAACAAGGGAAGTTAATAACAATATCAAGAGGAAAACTATTGTGGAAAATATTTAGTGATAAATCAGAGGATTGGGGATGTTTTAAAAGATGACCAAAGAAAAAGAAGAAAGTAAACTGAGGACAAAGTACCAAGTAACATAAAAACAGATAGTTTCTTTAAATAGTTAAAAAGGAAGAGAGAGTCAACAAAGAACATAGGCTCCATAGAGAATGTAACTGGCAAAATAATAATAGGCAAGTGGCAAAAAAAAATCAGGCTTCATGGCAGAGGATGTTATTCAATAAGAGAGGGAGGCAAAAAAGTGACTATAGGCTGGTTAACTTAACATCTATCTTGAGAAAATTTTCGAGAACATTACAAAGGATGTAATAGCTGAACGTTTAGAAACACAATACAATCAAATGGCGTCAACATGGCTTTATGAAGGGAAATCATGCCTGACAAATAGTTTTTTAAGGAGGTAATAATCTGGGTCAATAAAAGAGAACCATTAGATGTAACATATTTGGAATTCCAAAAAGCATTTGTAAGTCTGCTTAATAAGATAAGAGCTCAAGGTGTTGGGGATAGTATATTAGCATAGAGGATTGGCTAGTCAACAGAAGATAGAAAATTGGGATAAAGGGGGCATTTTCAGAATTGCAACCTGTGACTCGTGGAGTGTAACTATGCTGATTAATGGCGGGTCACAGTTATTTACAATATAAATGACTTGGATGATGGAAGTGAAAGTACAATCACCAACTTTGCGGATGACATAAAAATAAATAGGAGGTCAGGTAGTCAGGGTGATGGAATGGCTCTACAAAGAGACAGAGACAGGTTAAGTGAATTGGCAAAAACTTGGCAGATGGAAAATTGAGGCTAGGCTTATTATCAGAAAGAATTGGAGAGTTGAATGTTATTTAAATGGGAAAAGACTGCAGAAAGCTACATCACATTGGTTTGGAGGTCCTTGTGCACAAATCACAAAAAGCTAGTATGCAAGATCAGTGGGTAAAGGGGGAAAGCAAGTGGAATGCTGGTCTTTATTTCACAGGAAATGGACTGTGAACATGGGCAGGTTTTGCTAAAGCAAAAGAAGATACTAGTGAGATCACAGCTGAACAGTTTTCAGCCTCTTATCTAAGGAAAGATACACCAGCATTGGAGGCAGTCCAGAGTAGGTTGATGTAGGTTTGAAGGGATTTTCCTATGAACAGAGAATGAGCAGGCTTGGCTTATGGTCATTGGAGCTTAGAAGAATGAGAGGAGACCTTACTAAAACATACAAGATTCTTTGTGGGCTTGTGTGGATCAGTTATTTCACCCTGTGAGAAAGTTTAGGACCAGAGAGTGTAATCTCAGGGTAAGGGAATGCTCATTTAAGACAGATAAGTAGGGCATTTTTTTTTCAGATTGGTGAATCTGTGGCATTCTTTACCACAGATGGCTTTCGAGGCAAGATTGTTAAACTGAGACAGATTTCTGATAAATAAGGGAATTAAGGATCATGAGGATAAAGCAGAAAACATCAGGCATCACATCATTGATTGGCAAAAGGGGGTTGATGGGCCAAATCACCTACTTCAGCTATAGTATCTTAAGTTATTTTCTTATTTTTTTTCTCAAGTTGGTTAATCTCCACGCGACTTTACGAATTTTCACATACTGGGATGAAAAGTGCAAATCTGAAATAGGAGACCAGGGTTGTTTCTTGCCTGACTAGTTTTGGTGCTTTTTGATTAAATGTTAATTTTGGCTCAAATTACATTGTTGGGATGTTTCTTCATGGATCAAAGGAAGCTTTGACAGAACTGTACAAACTTTTACAGAACTTCTGATCAAGCTGGTTGCGTCCAAAAGGAGGTAGCTGCTGGGTTGGGTCTGCAGCAGATGGCAGCAGTGGCTGGGTAGGTAGTCTTTGGGCGCTGTGCCCATATGTTCCCACTTATTTGTCCAGCTGTGTTCTTCTTTGTTCTTTATTTTTGTTTCTTCATTTCTCTTTGATATCAAAGTTCTCCTTTTCTTCTTTTCTGTGGCTCTGGTGGAGGAAGGCAGTTATGATGGCACACTGCAGTGACAGCAGCATGGTTAATCCGTAAGCCTGTTCCCTGTGGCCATAGTGGCCATGGCTTTGTCGAAGGCTTTTTCATTATGGGTCTGGTCCATTCCTCCTGGCTATGGCAGCTTTGGGCAGTGACTGAAGTGGTGACAGCGTCAACACTGGCAGCTTGGTGGGTCTGGTCTGTCTGTCCTTGCTATAGTAGGGATGCGATGGCTTCAGTGTAGGCTTTGGTGGTGGCATTGTTGTGAATCCGGTCTGGAATCCTTGGTTTGGTGGCCTCAGGAGCAGCTTCAGCCGCAGCATTCGGAACAAGACGTGAACTTTGTCCTAATTTTGTTACAATTATTTCTTTTTATACTTCCAGTGATTAAAATGGTGCAAAATTGTGGCAACTTATACATATCTCACTATATTTTCATAAATGCAAGTGACAATAAATTGCTGTTCTATCTAACAAGAGGGAAGAATATACTCGACCTCATCCTTATCAGTCTGCTGGCTGAAATGTATCTGTCCATGACAGTGTCAGTAAAACTGACCACTGCACAGTCCTTGAGAGAAAGTCACACCTTCAAATTGAGAAAAATCTTCGTCATGTGTGGCACTATCACCGTGCTAAATGGGACAGACTTCGCACAGATCTAGCAGCTCAAGATTGGGCATCCTTGAGGTACTTGAGGTTTCATCCTTGAGGTTTCTGTACAGCACAGAATTGTACTCCAGCACAATGTGCAATCTCGTGGCCTGGCATATCCTCCACTCGGCCATTACCATCAGGCTAGGGAATCAACACTTGTTCAATGGAGAGTGCTGGAGGGTATGCCAGGAGCAGCACCAGGCATACCTGAAGATGAGGTGTCAACCTAGTGAAACTGCCAAACAGGACTACTTCCACGCCAAATGGCATAAGCAGCAAGTGATAGACAGAGCTAAGCAATCCCACAACTAACAGATCAGATCTAAGCTCTGCAGTCCTGCCATATCCAGTTATGAATGGTGGTGGAAAATTAAATAACTCACTGGAGGAGGAGGCTCCACAAATATTTCCATCCTTGACAATGGAAGAACCCAGCACTTCATTGCCAAAGATAAGGCTGATGCATTCAGCGGGCCCTTACAACATTCCAGCAATAGTACTGAAGACATGGGCTCCAGAACTTGCTGCTCTCCTGGCCGAGCTGTTCCAGTACAGTTATAACATTGGCATCTATGCAATAATATGGAAATTGCCCAGGTATGTCCTATGCATAAGCAGGACAAATCCAACCCAGCCAGTTACAACCCCATCAGTCTACTGTCAATCATCAGTAAAGTGATGGAAGGTGTCATCAATTGTGCTATTAAGCAGTACCTACTCAGTGACACCCACTTTGGGTTCCGGCAGGGCCACTCAACTCCTGATCTTATCACAACCGTAATTCACATCTGGACAAAAGAACTGAATTCCAGAGGTGAGGTGAGATGAGAGTAACAGCCCTTGACATCAAGGCTGCATTCAACCAAGTGTGGCATCAAGGAGCTCAAGTAAAACTGGAATCATTGGGTATCGGGGCTAACTCTCTTCTGGTTGAAGTCGTGTCTGACCACAAAGGAAGATGGTTGTGGTAGTTTGCCATTTTTGCCTTCAGTGCGTAAGTTGATGTCGCATGTTCTGTCTAGTTTCATTCTTTGCTTGTTTTCAGTGATCAGTACAACTGAATAGCCTGCTCACCATTTTCTGAGGGAACCAACCACATTGCTGTAGGTCTGGAATCTCACGTAGACCAGATCAAGTAAGCGTGTTAAATGACATGAGTGAACCAAATGGATTTTGTGACATTCAGCAGTGGTTTCACTGTTGTTCCTTCTGTTTTAAGCAGCAAATGATGACAGTCTGAAAGACCTCAATCACAAGGGTGGTCAAATGTAGATGATGAATGATTTTGAAAAGAAATGAGACTGACACTTGAGGAAAATTGTTTTTATATGACTATTTGGAAAGAGTGGTGAGTTGATGTCTTTAAGTGGCCATTAACTACTATTTAAGGTCTTCAGTTGTTGAGCAGATCTGCAATAGACCTCTTTGCCCAACACTTTGTTTGTGAGGTGTGAAGCAGGAGGAGAATATTTCTCCAGGACCAACTCGCCCATTATTTGACTTTCTCTTGTCTTTTCAGAAGGGAAAAATTGGACTGGGAGAAAATTACACATTAAATACAACATTTCACTAGATTATGAACAGAGAAATACATAAACACTTCCAATTCCCTCCCTCACCAAATTCCTGAGTCCATTACTTTGTTTAGCTCTACTTTTTGATTTGGCCTGTATTTTACTTATTTATATACCCTGTTTCCCAGGCCCAAAGTCTTTAAGATTAGTGGTTTAGTGGAGGAGCGAGAAAGATCATGATGAGAGGTTTGGATCGTGGCCTTTGGATCATCAGTAGGATTTCATGGTGTTGAGTGGCAGGGAAGGTTAGGTGGCAGGATAGCTCAAGGAGGAGATCAGTGATAATCGGGTGCTCCTCTAGCACTGTATATTCGTTGATTCTGGAGGTTGGATCCATGGTGACAGGGGAAGGAGTCTGTCATTGCAAGATGAATGTCTGAAGTAAGGCTAGTGTCTAATTGTGGTTATGGAGGAAGTAGACACGTTGCAGGTGCTCAGATGGAGTGGTGGGATGCTTGTCTATGGAGTTGCGCTTTGGGTAGAGAGGAAGCCCTACATGCCTCTTGTTCCACAAGCAGTGCTGGAGAGACACACAACTTCACGGATTCAGCCTCTCTTCCTTTAAACTGCGAAGGTTCCTGAGATCTAGAAAGCCAGTTACTTGTAATTTAAAAATAAAATAGTTGGAAATCTTGTTATAATATTTAAGTGATTGACCCACTTTCCATTAGTGGCTCAGTCATCTTCCCCTTGTCTATTATAAGTAAAAGTTGAGTGGGGTCAACAGAGATTTAATCCTGTTACAAATGTTTTGCATTTTAACCTCTCATACAATCCCAACCTACCCATTTTTTTGGAAGTTGAAGTATTTACCAATACGTTTCCCTCAAGCCAGTTCATACAATTGAAAGAGTTTTCCTTTCTTTTCCCAGAATACGGAGGGCTTGGTTTGGATTTCAGCTACAGTATAGCAGTAGCAGAAGAACTGGGAAACATACCATGTGGTGGGATTCCCATGGCAATCGGCGTCCAGAGTGATATGGCTACACCAGCTCTAGCCAGGTATTGACTGCATTTCTCAGGATGGCAGGTATATTTGGTAAGGACAAATTGGGAACACTGTCAAAGAAATTAACAGAGGGGAATCTTTTGGTAGAAGGTCCGGATTCAAGTTCCATGTCTAGAAATGATGGCCACAAAGCTATGCAGTAACCGCTCCAACAGATCGATTTTAAAAAAGAACTTATGACAAAACTAAAAGTTTGCTAATACTTAACAAAGGAATTGCTTTATCCAAGTTTTACTGGTTCTTCAACAGAAAGGCAATTATAAATATTCCATTCGGTTGAAACTCTGCATATGCTCAAGTGAAAGTGATTAAATGCACAGTAAAGAGCTTTGACTTCCCTCAGTCCATGCCCTGAGATGTAAACCCTGTCCCCATCATTCTGACATTGGCTCATTTTCCTGAGGCAGAGCCAATTTATATTCATTGCTGTCTCCAAACAGAATCACATTTACGAGTAAAGTCCTGATATTCTTTTTCTCATTTTATTGTTCTTTTATGTCACTTCTTTATAAATTAGAATTTTCTATAAATGTCATTTTGCAGTTGAATTAGTGAAAAACAAACCCACCATTCCTGGCAATATCCTGGTAAAAATTGTGATCAGAGATAATGGGAACTGCAGATGCTGGAGAATCCAAGATAGCAAAGTGTGAAGCTGGATGAACACAGCAGGCCAGGCAGCATCTCGGGAGCAGAAAAGCTGACGTTTCAGGCCTAGACCCTTCATCAGAGAGGGAGATGGGGAGAGGGTTCTGGAATAAATAGAGAGAGAGTGGGAGGCAGATCGAAGATGGATAGAGGAGAAGATAGGTGGAGAGGAGAGGATAGGTGGGGAGGTGAACGGGGGATAGGTCAGTCCAGGGAGGATGGACAGGTCAAGGAGGTGGGATGAGGTTAGTAGGTGGGAAATGGAGGTGTGGCTTGAGGTGGGAGGAGGGGATAGGTGAGAGGAAGAACAGGATAGGGAGGCGGGGACAAGCTGGGCTGGTTTTGGGATGTAGTGCAGGGAGGGGACATGCTGGGCTGGTTTTGGGATGCAGTGGGGGAAGGGGAGATTTTGAAGCTTGTGAAGTCCACATTGATACCATTGGGCTGCAAGGTTCCCAAGCGGAATATGAGTTGCTGTTCCTGAAACCTTTGGGTGGCATCATTGTGGCACTGCAGGAGGCCCAGGATGGACATGTCTGAGGAATGCGAGGGGGGAGCTAAAATGGTTCATGACTGGAGGTGCAGTTATTCCCCCTCTCTGATGAAGGGTCTTGGCCTGAAACGTCAGCTTTTTTGCTCCTGAGATGCTGTTTGGCCTGCTGTGTTCATCCAGCTTCACATTTTGTTATCTAATATCCTAGTAAATCTCTTCTGAACCCTCTCTAGCTTAATAATGTGATTCCTACAATAGGTAGGCTCAAACTGGACATAGGACTTCTGAAAAGGTCTCACTAATGTCCTGTACAACCTCGCAACTCCTATACTCAAAGGCCTGAGCAATGAAGACAAGCATGCTAAACACTTTCTTCATCACCCTTACCTATATATGATGTAAATTTCAAAGAATTACATCCCTGAACCCATACGTCTTCCTGCTTAATCTGAAAGGCAGCTTCTCTCGCAATGCGGTATTCAATACAACACCAAAATGTCATCTTAGATGATGCCCTTGAATGGGCAATGTCAGAAATCACACTAGACCAAGTTATAGTCCAACAGGTTTATTTGAAAACACAACCTTTTGGAACCTCTATCCTCCTTCAGGTGTTAGACAGTAGTGTCAGATACAGGTCGACAAACAGGAGGCTGGAAGAACACAGCAGGCCATGCAACATCTGGAGGAAAGTTTCGGGTATTACCCTTGTAAAGAAGCATTGACTACTCCTTTCCTGTAGATGCTGCCTGGCCTGCTGTGTTCTTCCAGCCTCCTACCTTGTCTACCTTGGATTCCAGCATCTGCAGTTTTTTTTTGTCTCTAACTCAATGCCAGGCACAGAATTTAGAAGTAAATTATCAAAGGGTCACACTACTAATCAGGATTTATGAAACAGACCTAAGATGCTATTAAATCTTTAAATAGTTCGAAGGTTCCTTTCAAGTCACCCCTGAGAGAACTAAAGGTTTAATCAGCTTAAAGAAGAGGTGACATTTTAGATCAGACGATGCATATTACGTGTGAGGCTTTGTTTAGGATCTGTTCGTGTTTTGATTTGGAGTCAGACTGGTTTTGAGTCTAAAGTAGGAATTTACCAGCACCACACTGACTGTCTATAAATTGTGTGCTTTTTGAACAAAATTGAATTCACCCCATAGATTTGTGTGTGTGTGTGTTTGTGAGGGAGCGAGAAGGAGAGTGTGTGTGCGTGTGAAGGAGAGGGAGTGTGTGTGCCTGTGAAAGAGAGAGAGAGTATGAGTATGTACGTATGAAGGAGAGAGTGAGTGTGTGCTTGTGAGAGATTGAGTGTGTGCGCATGGAGGGGAAGAGTATGTATGTATGTATGTGTGTATGGGAGAGAGAGTGTGTGTGTGTGTGTGTGTGACTGTGTGTATATGTCTGTGGGAGTGTGTGTGGGTGTTGGAGAGACTGTATGTGGATGGGTGTGTGTGTGGGTGTTGGAGAGACTTTGGATGGGTGTGTGTGTGGGAGAGAGAAAGACTGTGGTTTAGGAGAGAGTGAGTGTGTGCGCGTATATGGGGGAGAGAGAGACAGACAGAGAGTGTGTGCGCGCGCGTGTGTGGGGCAGAGTGTGTGCACACACGTGTGCGGGAGAGAGTGTGCGTGTGAGCATGTGCATGTGTGAGGAGAGCACGCGTGTGCGGGGGAGAGCATGCATGCATGTGTGGGAGAAAATGCGCATATGCGGGAGAAAGCTTCTGTGTGTGTGTGTGTGTGTGTGTGTGTGTGTGTGTGTGTGTGTGTGTGTCTGAATATATGAGATTGACAACGTCGGCCAATTCACATGAGTATCTGCCGTGCTAACTCCTCGATCACCGCTTCTGACATGCCACAGCGAACAACTCTAATGATCTCCTCAAAAGACAGACATGGATACGTAAAATAAGGTACCCTGTGTCATCCAGTCTTTCCCTGGAGCGCAGTAACTGCCACCATGTTCTTTGCAACCTTCAACACATTATCGATGACAATGAGCACCTTGCCAAGATCTTCCCCACACCTCCACTTCTCACCTTCAAACAACCACGAAACCTTAAACAGACCATTGTTTGCAGTAAATTACCCAGCCTTCAGGTCAATGTCTGACCACAACACTTACAACCCTGTCATGGCAACCTCTGTAAGACGTATCAGATCTTTGACATGGACACTACCATCACATGGTAGATACTCATGTGACTCGGCCAATGTTGTCCATCTCATACACTGTAGGCAACAATGCCCCAAGGCATGGTATGTTGGCGGAACCATGGAGACACTATGACAAAGGATGAATGGACACCGCGCAGCAATCGCCAAACAGGAATGTTGCCTCCCACTAGGGGAAAACTTTAGTGATCAAGGGCATTTGGCCTCATGTCTTTGGATAAGCATCATCCAAGGTGGACTTTGGGATACTCAACTGCAGAGTCACTGAGCAGAGGCTGATAGCCAAGACGGCCTCAACTGGGATCTTGGGTTCATGTCACATATAGGTGACCCACCACAGTATACACTCATGCACAGACACACACTACACCCACCACTCACTCTCACCCTCACTCTCACGCTCTCTCTCTCTCTCTCTCTCTCTCTCTCTCTCTCTCTCTGTCCCCCCCTCTCTCTCTCTCTCGCACACGCTCAATCCACACACTCACTCAGGCGAACACACTCACGCAAACGCAATGTGGCATTTTGTAGATGCCTACTTTAGTCGCAAAACCGAGTCTGACTCCAAACCAAAACACAAACAGATCCTGAACAAAGCCTCATGCCTAACATGCATTGTCTGACCTAAAATGTCACCTCTTTTACACTGGTAAAACCTTTTAGTTCTCTAACGACAGTGACTTGAAAGGAATTCAGGGATTTACAAATACATATTGATCAATTAAAAGCTTCTAACTGATTAAAGATTTAATAGCATCTTAGGTTTGCTTATTAAATCCTGATTAGTGAAATGACTCTTTGATCTTTTATATCTTCTGTGTCTGACACTGTCACAGTAACACCAAAGGGAGGAGAGAGGGTCTGAAAGCTTGTGTTTTCAAATAAGCCTGTTGGACTATAACGTAGTTTAGTGTAATCTCTGACACTGTCCACACCAGTCCGACACCAGCACCTACACTCATGGCCCTTGAATGGGGGTTAAACCCAACACTTCCAAACATGGCCCAGGCATAAAATACAGTTAAGAGGTACAATTTTTAATATGAGCCACATCTCCCTAAACACGTAGAGGAAGTTACAGAGCAAAAGAAACAGCAGCTGAATGAATAAATACAGAATTCAAGAAAGGGGATAAGGAAAGCATTAAGAATCCTTGAAGAATTCTTATGACTAACCTTTATACAATGACCTGCGGAAATTGTTGCCGATATGGATCAGACACAATAAGAAGCCAACTTTTTCAATTAGATAGTATATCTCAGATGAGTTAAACTACAAAATAAGTTGACTGCACAGTATCACATAAACATTAGCTTTCAACTTCCTTGTTTGAGAAGGAATGAAGTGAATTCACTAAAGAAAAGTGAAAATAGTTACCTAGATTTTAGCATTTCTGAAGAAGGGTCTTGACCCAAAATGTCAAGCTTTCCTGCTCCTTTGATGCTGCTTGGCCTGCTGTGTTCATCCAGCTTCACACCGTGTTATCTTAGTTACCAAGTTTTGTTTAGGTTTAGAGAACTTAAACTGTCATGGTTCGGTGGATTGAAGTTGAAAAGAACGGGATCAAAAGTGAGGATTAGCCCACTTAATGGAAAGAAGTTGTAACATCCTGTTCCATATTTCCTGCTGCAGTTCATCTACATTCACCGTCTAGACCCTTACATCGAATCTTTGATATTAGAATGATCTCATGCCTCCTGATTAATAGCCTGAAAATTAGAACTTTAAGCAGAATTTGTCCAGTCCAAATTTTCCTCTACTCCCTTTCACCATACGTAAAAAATGTACGTATCCAGATGCAAAGTTCTCATTCCAAAGGTTTAAAAAAGCCATAATGCTTGAAAATGGACATACTGGTCATACTGGAGATACATTTTAAGGTATATGAGATGAGTTGGACCTGCGTTCGCCATTTGCACGTTCCTTCTGGGTTAGCCCCTCTTTCCTTCGTCCTCTGTCTCATCACAATCTTCCGGTATCTCTATGTTAATAACTTACTTTGCAGCATTTAAACCTCAGGCCTTTCTGACTGCAACTCATCTCTAAACATTAGTGAAGAAAATAATTCAGTTGGTGAATAAATGTAACTTTGTCAAAGTTGAGTAATTGTATGTGATCTACCAAGGTTCAGGATTGTAAGCCAGGTAAAGAAGTTATGGATTGGACAAAGAAGTAAATAGAATGCTATTGATTGGATTAGCTGTTGCAGTTTAAAGTGAATTTGCTGTTCCAGGCAGGAGTTCAGTTTTCCAAAGAAAAGTCATTGGACTTGAACCATTAACTCTGCTTCTCCTTCTCCACAGATTCTGGCAGATCTGCTGAGTTTCTCCAGTGCTTTCTCATTTTATTACTGCAATTTTCATTTATTTAACCTTTTTTTTTCAAGACACCTTAAACCCACATTTGCTGCTGTTATCTTTTTGGCTCTGTGGATGCCATCTCTGTCCCTTCTCAAGGTTGCTGCAATCTTTTAAATATCACTTTACACTTTGAACTTTGCCCTGTTTCGGCCTTTTCTTGAATTTTCTAGAACTGTTGTTGTTCTGTGAAGCAGTTTATGTCTATATCTTGCCCTGTTGATATTCGAATGAGCCAAGTCCAGGATTTCAAGCAGGATCATTGTCTGTCTGTGGAGACAGCTGGAGGTCCTGCCATATTGCATTTCCAGAAGAGCAGGAGGCCAGAAAATGTCAGAGCTGAAATTTTTTTGGATGATTCATCCTATCAAGAGATGTGTTTATGGAAGATTAAAAAAAAACCCCGGTCATTCATCATTTGAAAATAGATTCTTGCTAAATCCCATGGAAAAACTATGTGATAGTCTTGACGAACAGGTAAAAACATGACTAATGACAGTTTCTGGCCAATGAACAAATTCATTTATTTTCCTTCCATCAAGTTTCTCAACCATAAAGAAAAAATATAGCTTAAATGATTGGGATTATCAGCAACTTCTTTGATAGGTTCAAGCCATTTGTTCACAGGATAAGTTAGACGGTGAAATGAGATTTGTCAAAGCCATCCTGCAGGATGAAGATATGCTAATCAGATGATTTCTTGCTGTATATCACAGAAACATGTAAGGCCCTAAGGTGATCATTTGATCCTGGAAAAGCTACCTTTTGGTTACCCTGAAGGCTAGGATATCACAAAGGTTTGAACAACAGGTTAAGCTGTGTGTTTCACAGTACTAGTATATATAGTTGTAGCAACACAATATTTGCCATTTAAAGAATGCTAGCGTCAAGCCAAAAAGATGTTCTGCCTAGTGCACAAGTGTGTAATGTGGTATATAAATTTCAGTGCTGGTGTGATGTGAGGTATGAAGGTTCAGAGATTGCCAGATCCTATCAAACAGCTTGTCCCTTTGGCTGTTCGCAACATGCAGTACAACTGACTGCACCCAATCAGGCCACATGTTACAAAGCACTCAACGTACTGTCTAATACCAGATGTGATTCTGCTATTGAACACCATTTGCTGGACAATTCGAAGTGTGTGAATAATTGCAGTAATAACATTTTTAGAATTACAATTGTGGAGCACTTGCATGTACTGAAAATCGCAAATATTACTACATAGAGCCATGCTGTTTGTAGACAGAAGGGTCTTGTGCACTCTGTGCCTATATCCACTCCACCAAATATATGCCTTTCACCAGTATGTTTCACAGGGCAATGCCGTGATAAATCAGAATCAACCTGCCTGGTTTGAAATCTAAGAATTTGACTGTTCAATAAATCATCACTAACTGCAACATTCTTTGTGGCAACACCTTTACCAGTCAGAGACAACTTGCGAACCTATCAGCACTCTCTTCTCGTACAGTATAAATGTTTTTCCTTTTACTGCTATTCTTTTAAACTATCTTGATGAATGCATGATGAAAAGCTTCGACAAATTGTCTTTTTTTCAGTAGTTCAAATGACTATTTGTATATCTATCATAAAATGTTGATCAAATATAAGGAAAGAATAACAATTGTTCAAATTTGGTGTTATTTATTTCCCAGATTTGGTTCAGATGAACTGAAACGTCACTTCCTCACACCTACCATTGCTGGGGACATGGTAGCCTGTTTAGGAGTCAGTGAAATTGAAGCTGGATCGGATGTTGCAAGTACATAAGATATCTTAGTAAACTAAATACTAGACATACTGTGCAGACAATTTGATAATCATTTTAAGGCGTTGTAGAATAAGGATTAAGCATATAATTCTGTAAATTTAATAATATCAATGAGCAGTATTTTAAATTCTAACAGAGACGTCCATTTCCAAAATCAGGCTGAATGGCACATAGATAATCAGACCTCTCACTCCTTGTATGTCAGCGTGCTTTTGAGTTCTTAGACCAGCTTTTTCTTTACTTGTCAATGGCAGGAGGCTGCTAATTTTGATACTTTTTTTCTAATAATGAAGTACTGATTGAGTATAAATTGTCCCAGTGTCAGCTTTTAAAATCTGGGTGTCCATTTTTTTTCTAATTTAACCCATTTTTCTAATCAACCTGTTCAGAGGTGTTGTTGCACACCTCTGGAGTGATTGGACTTGAACCTTGACCTCCGATCCAGGGTTACCATTGCACCACGCAAGGATCAGTTGGCTGAGAAATGGGGCTTCAAGAAGGTTTCAGGTAAATGTTGGCCACCAAAAAAGAGATGGGATTACAGGATAAAAAAAAAATTGAATATAATGGAATATTTTACTTTAAAACAAATAGGCTAGAATAAAGGATGGGGTAGATCAAAAATGTTGAATAGAATTACAATAAAAAAGGACAAAAAATAAGAAGAGCTACACTCAACATAAATGTATTACTGTTACAAAATGTAGCCAACTCTCGCCTCAAATGTCACGAGTGTTAGATATCTGAATAGTTTGAAACTGGAGAGTTTTGAACTCTTATTTATTTTTCTAATTTGTTAATGCAAAAGTGGTTAAAATCATCGTGGAACAAGATTCAAAAACAATTGTTCAAATTCATGAAAATGCTGATTACGAACATTTAATCACCGCCAGAATGAATGGTTTCGTCTCAGGAAGGTGAAATTTGAAACTTAACCTCCAATATTGATTTGAGGCACCAACTGTTCGGAAACCTCATGGCAGCAATTGCACCAAGTGGAGGTCCAGACTTGATTACAATTTGGTTGTTGGAGTAAAATTGGACAGGGCGCTGATACTCAAGGTTTCAGTGTTTGCCCCGAAGAATTCTGTGTTTTTTCTGGCCCCTTGTGGAAACATTAAAAAGGTTTAAAAATTCACACTTATTCAGGCTTTTTCGGGCTATCTTACAGCTTACAATAATACCATGGTCGCATTCCGCATTATGTCTTGCAAAATCTGGGGTTAAAAATGGTGTCAGAATCCTAATTGCGTCATGGGACATCTAAATTTACATGTGAAAATGGCTACCACTTGTTTATGGTTAGCATAATTCCCAAGACCTATATCAATGTAGTTTTCCTGGACGGGCAAGGTTAAAATTGGTCCTTCAACTTGAATAAGTGGAAACAAAGTAAAACTTAGCTAGATGGAGAATAGGAATGAATTAAAATTAGAGTTTAAATGGGACAAATGGAAGTATTACTTTTGGTTCAGCATATTTGAAACATTTTGTTTTTTCTTAAGTTTACAGAATACCAGTACAGTTACTCTTGATATCGCAATAGATTTACTACTATAGTATTAAAACTGATTTCAGTTTTATTGCACATTATGTGAAAATAAACATTCATACCGGAGCAGTGAGACAGATATTTCGTAGTAGCCAAAATCTACTCGTATCCAAAGTATAGAATACTGGAAGAGGCCTCCACATAAGCATAGTGACGTCATCTAATTATAACTAAATATGAATCACTGCATTACTGTTGATAGACAGATGTTTCTGCTGATTCTGTTGTAAGATTTTATGTACTTTTTATTTTAGTTCAGTGGAACTGTTACCTTCGTACATCCTTTTACAAAACAAAGTTAGATACGTTTTTGTTTCTGAAGAAGGGTCCTCACCCAAAATGTTAACTTCCCTGCTCCTCTGATGCTGCCTGGCCTGCTTTATTCCTCCAGCTCTGCTCTGTGTTATCACTGACTCCAGCATTGGCAGTTCTTACTATCTCTTAGATAAATAATTAACAACTTTGCTACCAAATCCAGAATTTTCCACGAGTCATCTATTAAGATGTGACTGGGATTTTTGTTTTTTTTCAATTAGGGAGAAAAAGCTAAAATATAAAAGAACATTTTAAATTCAGAAAGGTTTTGGATCAATACGATTAGTGGGTATGATATTATACTTTATATCTTGAAAAAAATGACCTATTTTTATAGATATCAAGACCAAAGCTGTGAAGCATGGAGATGACTACATAATAAACGGAGGGAAGATGTGGATAACTAATGGTTGTCAAGCTGACTGGATGTGTCTTCTGGCAAACACTAGTGATGGGCCTCTTCACAAAAGCAAGTCTCTCATATGTCTGCCGATGAAATTATCAGGTAAGAATTAGTGTGAACATAAAATAGGCTGACCTGAGAGGTAGATAGAAGAACCTACTTTCATATCTGCTAACTAATAAAGACATCAGAGGAGCTCTGTGAAGCATTAGACTCCTGCACGTTCAGTATGAATTCAGTCTGTTAAGTTTTCCTTACTTGCAGAATATTTATACATTTGAACCGCCTGCTATAAATTAAATGGATCATTTGAGGTGAGCTTACTTGAATTCCTATCATAGGTACTTGCCTGTCATTCGAGTATGTGGCACTCCGTTGGGGATTTCAATGTAATGAGTCATGCCATCCATGTGATTTCTCACAGCTGCTATTTTTGTTGAAAATAAATTATCCTAAGATTGTGCACAATGTAGCTATAAATCACTCAAAATGTTTTTGGAAAATATTTTCATTTTAGTTTTTTATATCCTCGCCAACTGAAAACACTAACATTTAAAACAAATGTTTCCAAAAATTGCATATTTCCTAAGATTAAATGTATCCACTGAATTACCTATCCATGAAAGAACTACAGATGCTGTAAATCAGGAAAAGAAACAAAAGTTAGTGGAAAAACTCAGCAGGTCTGGCAGCATCTGTGAAGAAAAAAAATCAGAGTTAACATTCTGGGTCCAGTGACCCATCCTCAGATCTTCCTCAGTTCTGCGGAAGGGTCACCGGACCCGAAACGTTAACTCGGATGTTTTCTTCACAGATGCTGCCAGACCTGCTGAACATTATTGTTTTTGTCTGATGGTAAAGCAACCTCCAGTACTAATTTTTTGAAGGAAATACTTCTAATGAGTATAGGAAATTTAATTCAAAATGTTGTTCGATTAACTAACCATATGAATTACATTTTCAGGAATCCATGTGGCCAAAAAGATTGATAAGTTGGGCATGAGGTCCTCAGATACAGCACAGATCTTTTTTGAAGATGTTAGGGTTCCAAGAAAATATCTCATTGGTGAAGAAGGAATGGGTTTCACCTATCAGATGTTGCAGTTCCAGGAGGAGCGCATGTGGGCTGTTGCAGGAAGTATGTTCTTTCTACTGTGCATGAACATGAGTTAGGCAAAACCCTAAACATTGCTTAAGCTAATACAGTGAGGCTCAGCAAATCTAAAAACCAGGGGCTGCACTCAATGCAGCGTGTCCCAGCAGGAAGCATGATGACAATGTGCTACTCAATCATGTTGGTCTTCCAGTGCTGGAAAATTAGTGATGTCTCAGGAATTACATTTCACAGTACAGTTTTCCCTTGTCGCTCAAAGGCTGCATTTTTCCTGCAGCCTTCGAGAGAGGCCATTCTCTTCCAAAAACACTCATTGCTTGATCAAGGAACCAGTGGCCGATCAAAGCATCCTTCCCTTGTCTTCAAACTCCTTTGTCCTCTACCATGAATGACCCCTTTCCCCTCCCCCCAATACCGCCTCTGTCACTAGTGGCCTGATTTCTTCAGAAATCATAGTCCTCTCCCTGGTTACATTGCCTGCAGTACCACCAGTATCTGTGGTGTTGTCTGTAAAGGAGAACTGTTGGATGGGATTTCCACACTTGGAGTCCTGATTTGTAGGGAAAGCTGAACTCTGGCCAGCTATGGTTCTAATAGACAGACACTTTAGCCAATTAGGTCATGAACTCCCAGAAGTAACACAGGTTTCCCACTCGTTCTCCAACAGATCGGCTGATTCTGTGTCAATTATATTTACAGTATCTATCTCTTAAGTCTGTGATAGAGCAAAGAAAGAACAGAGTGGTAAAATGATGGAGGAATGCTGCAGTTGAGGAATAATGGAATGTCTTCTGTTACATATTTTTGAATATCCAAAATAAATGTGTTTTCAAATGCAGTACGTTTCTTTCTAAACAGATGTGAATTTCTATGAGTTAAAGAAAAGTGAAAAGCAAAGCAAGTCAGAGAAAGAATTGTACATACTTTAATGCCTTTCCCAATCTCAGACATTCCAACACACTGAGATGCTACAGGTTGGATTAGATGGTCTTTGTGATGAAGAGGTTGTGAGAATTAGAATTAGGTTTTATTGTCACATGAACCCAAGTAACGGAAACATGAACTTTTTATTTTAATTCATTTTATGGGATGTGGGCATCGCTGGCTGGCTAATATTTCTTGCCATCCCTACTTGCCCTTGAGAAGATGGTGGTGAGCTGCCTTCTTGAACTGCTGCAGTCCTCCCGCTATGGGTTAACCCACAATGATGTAAGGGAGGTAATTCCAGGATTTTGACCCAGCAGCCTGTAGCTTAGGTGGGTTATGAGGGTTTGGTCTGGGTGGGATGCTCCAAGGATCGATGTGGACTTGTTGGGCTGAAGGGCCTGTGTCCACATTGTAGTGATTCTATGTGAAGAAAACAGTGAAGGAACGGTGATATATTTCCAAGTAAGGATGGTGAGTGGCTTGGATGGGAACTTTTTGGTGGTGGTGCTTCCATATGTCTGATGCACTTGTCCTTCTTGTTGGAAGGAATCGTGAGTTTGGAAGATGCTGTCTGAGGATCTTTGGTGAATTTCGGCAGTGCATCTTGTAGATAGTACACACTGCTGCTACTGAGCATCAGTGGTGGGGGGATTCAATGCTTATGGATGTAGTGCCAATCAAGCAGGCTGCTTTGTCCTGGATGGTGTCAAACTTCTTGAGAGTTGTTGGGGCTGCACTCGTCCAGGCAAATGAGGAGGGTTCCATTACACTTCTGACTTGTGCCTTGTAAATGGTGGACAGGCTTTGAGAAGTCAGGAGATGAGTTACTCGCTGCAGTATTCCCAGCTTCTGGCCTGTTCTTGTAGCCACTGTGTTAATGTGGTGAGTCCAGTTGAGTTTCTAGTCAATGATAATTCCCAGGATGTTGATATTCGGGAATTCAGCGATGGTAACACCATTGAATGTCAAGGGACAGTGGTTAGATTGTCTCTTATGGTATTTAGATTTTCTCTTATTGGAGATGGTCATAGCCTGGCATTTGTGTGGCACAAGTGTCACTTGCCACTTGTGAGCCCAAGCCTGGATATTGTCCATATCTTGTTGTATTTGAATATGGACTGTTTCAGTATCTGAGGAAGCACGAATGGTGCAGAACATTGAAATCATCTGTGAACATCCCCACTTCTGCCCTCATGATGTAGCAGACATTACTAATCAAGTAACCGAAAATGGTTGGGCTGAGGACACTACCCTGAGGAACTCCTGTAGAATTATTCTGGAGCTGAGATGATTCCAACAACCACAACCATCTTCCTATGTGTCAGGTATGACTCCAGCCACCAGAGAGTTTGCCCCCTGATACCTGTTGATTCTAGGTTTGCTAGGACTCCTTAATGTCACACTCAGTCGAATGCAGCCTTCTTCCAAGAGCTATCACTCTCACCTCACATCTAGAATTTAGCTCTTCTGTCATTGTTTGAAGCACGGCTGTAATGTAGTCAGGAGCTGAGTGGCCCTGGAGGAACCCAAACTGGGTGTCACTGGGCAGGTTATTTCTGAGCAGGTGTTGCTTGATAGCACTATTGATGACACCTCCTATCACGTTACTGATGAGCGAGAGAAGACTGATGGGGCGGTAATTAGCCGGGTTGGATTTGTCCTGCTTTTTATGTACAGGACATACTTGGGCAATTTTCCACATTAGGCAAAACCCTAAACATTGCTTAAGCTAATACAGTGAGGCTCAGCGAATCTAAAAACCAGGGGCTGCACTCAATGCAGCGTGTCCCAGCAGGAAGCATGATGACAATGTGCTACTCAATCATGTCGGTCTTCCAGTGATGTCTCAGGAACTACATTTCGTAGTACAGTTTTCCCTTGTCGCTCAAAGGCTGCATTTTTCCTGTATGGTTCCAAGTGTGAAAATCCCATCCAACAATTCTCCTTTACAGATACCGGTGTTGTAACTGTACTGGAATAGCTTGGCTAGGAGAGGCAAGTTCTGGAGCACAAGTCTTCAGTATTGTTGGTTGAATATTGTCAGGGCCCGCTGTCTTCGCAGTGTCCAGTGTTTCCAACTGTTTTTCGATGGAGTGAATCGAATTGGCTGAAGGCCGGTATCTGTTATGCTGGGGACCACTGGAGGAGGCCGAGAAGGATCATCCACTCGGCACTTCTATCTGAAGATTGATGCAAATGCTTCAGCTTCATCTTTTGCACTGATGTTCTGGGGCCTTCCATCATTGAGGATGGGGATATTTGTGGAGCCTCCTCCTCTAGTGAGTTGTATAATTGTCCACCACCGTTCATGACTGGATGTGGCAGGACTGCAGAGCTTAGATCCCTGATGTGTTGGTTGTGAGATCATTTAGCTCTGTCTATCACTTGCTGCTTTTGCTGTTTGGCGTGCAAATACTCTGTTTGGTGGCTTCACCAGTTTGATACCGCATCATCAGGTATGTCTGGTGGTGCTCCTGGCATGCCCTCCCGCATTCTCCATTGAACCAGGTTGATTCCCTAGCCTGATGGTAATGGTTGAGTGGGGGATATGCCAGGCCACGTGGTTACACATTGTGCTGGAGTACAAATCTGCTGCTATTGATGGTCCACAGAGCCTCAAGGATGCCCAGTTTTGAGTTGCTAGATCTGTGCAAAGCCTGTCCCATTTAGCACAGTAATTGTGTCACACAACACAATGGATGTTGGTGTGAAGGCGGGACTTTATCTCCAAAAGGACTGTGCAATGATTACTCTTAGTGATATGTACACTGTGTACACTTCTCACTGTACTCAGTGTACACAAAGTCACTATTTCTAGCATCGCTTTTGGTACATAGATGCTTGGTACAAAATCTTAGGTATAAACTAGAAAATAACGTTAACATTTCAGCATTATGGTCCCTCTAAAGCAGAGAAAAGGTGGATGTTGATTGGAACATAGGTTGCAAACAGTCTGATTGAGTCTTTGACTTTAACAGGAAAGAGACTAAAAGTGGCATTAAGGTACAGAACTTCTGGGACAAGCAATGGCTTCATTCTCCCCATTGTTTATCTGAAAATAATTATCCAAGATTGGATTTTGGTCAAGCAACTTGAGACAGAGGCCATCGAGTAGTAGAGCATAATAGAAATAACTGAGTCAGCATATATACTGAAGATGCTATCCCTAAGAAGTGCATAAAGGTGGAGAAGAAGGAGCCATTGATAACAGCAGGAGACTTGTGCAGAAACCGTTGCCTGGTGATGCTGTAACTTTGATTGGATGGTTAAGTATGGAATTAAACAAGTGCATCCCAGTTGAACTGGTCAAGAGGGAAGAAGCATATTAGCAGAGTGGAAAGGTGAACTGAAGACTAAACAAAAAGTGGTAGACAGCTGATCTATCACAGTAACAGAGAATGCCTTGTATGACCTTGGGTAGGACCATTGTGATGATGTAGGGGTTGAATCATGATTGGAAGAATTCATCAAAGGAGTCACAGAAGAAATGAGTACACATTTGTTGGGTGACAGTGCGTTCAAAGGTTTTAGAGAAAATTGAGGTCAGGTGGGTCAATAGTCTGCAAGGACATAAGACTAAAGAGTGAGGATATTCATATCTTAACTAATAAATACGTTGAACTCTCAAAATAGCCATTCAATTTGATCCGTTAGATTATTTGTGAACCTAGCAATTAGATCATTAAAAGTAAACCTAATGTGGAAGCAATGGAAAGTAAATAACGGGCCTGAAACATATTATTAAGATAGCTGGTTCAAATAATGCCAAGTTGGGACCAGAACTCAGAGTCGCAGCAGGCTCTGCAGAACTTTAACAACATGAACTGGGTTTACATCTTTGAGTTAGGAGATTTCCCAATGTCGTCCTCATGTCTTTTACCTGTCAGTGCCCACAGATGCTGTTTTCAACCATTTGAGGTAGCTGTTCCAAGGACGGCTAATGCTGAGGTGCCAGCTTAGAAGGCCTATATCTGTTTGCTGAGGCATTCATCAGGTTCTGGAATGAGTCCACTGTGAGTGCCAGTGTTTATGATCGTTATGCATATTGCTAACAGTTGTGTAAGTATGTTATTTCTGTCTTCGCAGTGCTGGCTCCCATGCAGAACATCGTACAGGAAACAATCGAATATACACGCCAACGTAAGGTCTTTGGTCAACCAGTCTTACACAACCAGACAGTACATTTCCGCCTTGCTGAACTTGAGACTGAGATTGAACTTGTTCGTTCGCTCCTCTATCGTTGTGTTGGTATGGAACTTTAATAATTTAAATCACCTTCAAAATAAGTGAGTCATATCTTTTGATTGCAATCTGCTGGAATCCAGCCTGATATGCTACCTGTGAGTAGTAGAGGTTCAGAGTCATTGTTGGGACTAGGTTTCATATTTGAGAAGACTCAGATTTCTTAGTAACCAAATAAACAAATTAAAATCAGAACCTAATCAAAGGTAGCAGATCACTGGATTCAGTTATTTAAGATGTTCCCTTAATTTAACCTATGCTGCTCATCTCATTTTGTAATGCAGTGCGAAAGATTAAAATTGGGGCCTATTCCTCTTAAATTATTCTTTTTCTGTAAGTCAATATTGATACTTTGCCATAATATGTGTAGAGGATTGTTACTTAAAGAGAGCAGTGGAACTTTTTTTTTAATGTTTATTGAAGAACATAAGGAAATTTTCATTAGCAAAAAAATAGTATTGTCAAAACGGAGGCACTGACCTAGTAGTATTATTGCTGGATTGTTAATCCAGAGACCCAGGTAAAATTCTGGGGACCCAAGTTCAAATCCCGCCACAGCATGTGGTGGAATTTGAATTCAATAAAAATCTGGAATTGAGAGTCTAGTGATGACCATGCATTCCAGGTGTGCCTTGATTGTTGAAAAAAACTATCTGGTTTACTAATCTCCTTTAGGGTATATCCTTACCTGCTCTGGCCGACAACTGACTCCAGATCCACAGCAATGTGGTTGACTCTTAATTGCCTTCTGAGCAATAGGGATAATTAATCAATGCTGGCCAAACCAGTGACACCCTCATCCTGTGAAAGAATAAAAAATATTAATGGAACTAAACACCTGGAACCCCTCAACATGATGACCTACCCTGCAGGATTTTAAAATATATGAACATATAAAAATAAAATGTAGGAGCAGGAGTAGGCCATTCAGCCCTCCCTGCCATTCAAAAAGATCATGTCTCATCTGCCCCAGACTTGAACTTGTTTTTTATGCCAACTCACCATAGCTGTCAACTCCTGGCATTTCAAAAATTTTATCAACCTCCTCTTTAAATAGTTCAGGTGATCTAGCTGCTACAGTTCTCTGGCACAGAGAATTCTGAACATTCACTGACCTCTGGGAGGAGAAATTTCTTTGCATCTCAGTTTTAAATAAATGTTTTAAAAAAGAGTTATTATGGACTTGAAAAATTAACTGTTTCTGTTTGCATAGATGCTGCCAAACCTTCTGGGTTTCTCCAGTATTCTCTATGTTTGTTTTAAATTAGTATCCCCTTACTTTTTAATTTTGTCCCCACGTTTGAGATTCCCCTTGTAGTGGAAACATCTTTTCAGCATCTACTCTGTCAAGCTGTCTCTGAATCTTGTATGTTTTAAGTAGATCAATCCTATTCTTTAATTACTAAAGTCCTTACCCATTTAACTGGTCTTGATAAATCAACCACTTCATCCCAAGAATCAGTCTAATATCTTTTATTGTACATGTTATTCCAGGTGCCGCCTTACCAATACCCTGTTGAAAGAAGATTTTAAAATAAAGTTGCAATTAAGTTTCTTTTTCTCATTCAGCTCAGCATGTTCAAGGAAATGATACAACAAAATTAGCCTCAATGGCAAAGTTGAAGGCAGCCCGCCTGGTTCGTGAGGTAACTGATAGCTGTCTTCAGTTCTGGGGAGGAATGGGTTTTACGAATGAAGTGCTGGTCAGCAGACTGTACAGGTGAGTAGAGTTCAAACTGAGGTTAAATAAGGTTTTGAATTATATTATTTGACAATGGTTTATAAGGGGGATTTTCCTGATTCTGTGTAAGAATAATCAAATCTTAGACAGATTATTTTACACATTTCTCAAGAAACCTACACATATTTCCTTCCATTATGGAAAGAACATTGGATGGGTTCTTTGACAGGTATGTGCTCTGACCTATCAGATGCACCAAAATTCACTGCACACAATCCAATGCAGTGACATGTTTCCTCGTGTCTTCAAATGTAAACTCGTGCTTTCTCACAGTTGTGCACGTACTGAGTGAATGGTGGATCTAATGAAGTTGGCATCTTATTGACTCAGTCACACAACATTAGAAGATTCACTTGTGAAAAGTGTTGTCAATTAATTGAACTGTTGTTCAATGCTCAGTGCGAATGTGGCGGATCTCATGTGGCCCAAAGAGACCATTTTTTCCAGCACTTTCTGTTCTTACAATACTTTTAAGGTTACTGAATGTAAGAAGGGAAAGAATTCCTCATATGCACAGGTGAAGAGGCGTTATGACAGAGTGGTTATGGTGGACATACAAGGCCTATGATTTAAAAAAAGGATAAGACCACAACGAGGATTGTGCTGAGACTGTAATGCATGGAGGCTAATTATTGACCATAGAGAATGCAAGAGGTGCCAGCACTTTGAGCTGGGAGGAGACAAGAAGAATGGCCTGAGAACGCTGACCCAGATGGAGACCCAAAGGAGCAAGCGGTGAGCTGGCGTCACCAGATACCTGCTTCAACTTTCATGATTGCAATCGTCTCCATCTAATTTCACTGCATTCCCTACTAAATCAGCAAACTGGCTGATAAATGATGTGAGATTATGAATTAAAGAGATGCTAATACATGCAAATAGACCCCTGACCACTTAGTAGTGAGATTCACCTAGGAGCGAAATTCCTTTTAAAATTATGTGATTAAAATGTAAAAGACCTGTTTATTTATTTACTTCAGACTAAAAGAAATTGATTCTATTATCAGTATGTTCCTTTGCTTTTACATCTACATTTGTTAGAAATTTATTACGTTATCCCCAGATGATTTTGCAGCATTGGTGGAAAAAAATCTTGCATATATGCAAAAATGAACACAGAGAATGATGGAGAAACTCAGCAGATCTGGTAAAAACTGTAAAGTAAAACAGAACCGATTTCTGAAGAAAAGTCAACTGAACTCAAAATGTTAACTTTCTCCCTCCAAAGTTGCTGCCAGACCTGTTGAGTTTCTGCAGCATTCTTTGTTTGTTTCAGGTTTCCAGCATCTTCATTATTTTGCCTTTCTTTGCATTTATATAGCCTTTTCAGCGACCACCATGCATCTCAAAGCACCTCATAGCCATTAAGTATGTTGCAACTGCAGTAGCTGTTGCAGGGGATTGTGTCAGGGAATGTTGTAATCTCCCACCTGAAAGGGCAGACAGGTCTTAAGTTTAACATCTCACCTAAAAGATGGCAACTTAAACAGTGCAGCACTCCCTTAGTATTGCACTGAAAAGTCAGTCTTAATTCTGTGCTGGAATGGGATTTGAACCTGGAATCTGGTATCTCAGAAGCAAGAGTAATACAGACAGTACCAGCTTCCATTACTTTCTGTCATTGTTTTATCTGTTGTACTATGTTTTGTACAGCTTTAAACCACACATGATGTTAACAGATAGTTCAACTATAATCTTACAATATAGTACTGATGGAAAGACTACCAGAATTCATTATATCCAGGTTACGTGTTTTTTGACTTTATGTATACACTATATTTGTAACGGGGTTGGGAGGGCAGGGGTACAAGTTACATCAAGAGGTTTGAATGTGGTTTATAATAATGCTACCAGCATAGATTTGATTCGAGTTCTGGTTCTAATCCAACTGAGAAAAGTAGATAATCATCCCCAGGAAATATGCATGCAACACAGTCGTTGTGACTAAAGGGATGATGCACATAAATAGTCAGTAAGAAACCTTTTTGTGCAAAGGCTGAGTTGAAAAGTCTGAGAAATGGAAAGAAATCTCCCACTTGAGCAGCAAGTGCTGTGAGATCTTGTAACTATGTGAGACCTATCTTTGTTGTAATGACTATATAAAGCACATTTTACCTTTCTTATTTGAAATATCCTTCACCTGTCTATTAATTGAATTATGTTGATTTTAGTTGGTTGGTTACAGTAAACATTTTTTTAAAAAGTGGAATGTTGTCCAGATGTGCGTCTTTCCTTTGAGTGATTTGTTTTTTTTAATGCATCTGTCTGTACAGGGCACGTAACACACGCTTGAAACTTTGCTACAAATGGCTGGAAATTGCAGTGTGCTATTTCCTAAATAGAGTTAAAGTGTAAAGATTTGTATATCTGTGAGGTCAGTAATTGATTTTGTTTTCTCATTTTTTCCTTGAGGGATATGAGGTTGATGTCAATAGGAGCTGGTGCAGATGAAGTGATGCTGTCCATCATATGCAAGTACATGGGGACAATCCCTGGAAAAAAATGATTGAGCAAAATAACAGCATACTTATCAACAGGGGCAAGAACAAAACTGTAATCTATCGCGTTAATTGCTGTTGGTGTTTTCATACTGCCTTTTAGTAATATAACTTTTGCCTTGGAGAAGTGTAATTGTCAACATAATCTTTCACTTATTTAAGAATGTTGAAGAATTTTGGAAATTCAGTAATTTTTATTTCTTTTTACATATTGATCTAAATAACGTCATCTTTAAAGAGCTGAAAAGATTGTGGGAGTACTTTGTGCTGAAAGTACACACACAGTTTCCAATATTTTTCTTTCTAACCTGATACTAAAGTTGAGAAAAATATTTTTGTGAGGTAAGAACAAGATCTGCCTACAATAGAGCAGTCTGAGGAGTTGCAATTGTTTGTTTTCAAAATTATGAAATTTACGGAAACCATGAAGTAAAAAAAATCATTACTTCTGATTGAATGTCATCGATTTTAAAGTTGTCACAGAGAGTAAGAAGAAATATAAAGAAAAACGCCAATGTGCAGAAAATTCTTGATGTATAGGATGCTTTATTACAATAGCATAAATAGCTAAATATTTGAAGCAAATTAAAATTTAGTACGAGGAAAATGGTGCAATTTTCATGACAAGTGTAAAGATAATGAGTTAAGACACTGTGGTGGAGAAAATCCTTCACCAGAAAATGCTTACCTCACACATTAAAATAACATAAACCGATTTTCATACACAACAGATTTTTTTGAAACCCACTGTTCAGAAGTAAAATTGAATCCGTGACTCAAATTTTGTTATGACATTTCCTTCAAGATCTTTCATGAAACTAAATTCCAGCAGCTAGGCCAGATAATAAAAAATAAACTTATAAAAAGAAATTTTGAGTGCAGTGGGAGCAAGAAGCTTGAAGTATCTGGCGTCTGTACTTTTGGCTTACTTTCCAAAATTGACAAGTTTTCTATTAACAGCTTAGATTATTACTCAAACATCTTGCAGCAAGCTAATCTAATGGATTTTATGTCTGATTTTGATGTGTCATCACCCATTCTAATTTTATGTCATGTAGCTTACTGTGCCATAAATCGTGCATCAAATTATATTTGTGTAAATAAATTTGTATATGTAATGGATCAACTCTGATATGCTCATGAACAAAAATTGTAAAAGCAGTGGTGGATGGAACCTCTACCATGCAACTGTAAAATGTTAAATGTATGCACAATAAAATCTTGTTTACATTACCCCTCATTCTGCTCTTCCCTGGTGTAGGCAGCAATAAATAAATCTCAATCATTGATCTAATTCAGTAATGTGTGTTCTTTCTTTTCAAATATGAAGGGAGATATTAATTTGATTAATAATACTGGCAATTTCCACTTTGTGCAATTAAAAATTGGTACGAGTGCTCCTAAGATGCTGCTAGGCCTGCTGTGTTCATCCAGCTCTACACTTTGTTATCTACGAACAGTAAGGTTGGTTTTGCTTTTGAACTGAGTAGTTATTTTTGTAAAATATCTTTTTGAAGTAACTTTCTGCCTGTTTTGACATTGAATACACTTGCCTAACTTTGAACTCACGATTCAGATTCTGTGATATCCACTAATGATTCTTCATTCTGGTGAAGGAAATGCAAAGTTGTTTGTGTCATTCACAGAGGTCCCTGATTTGCTACAGAGGAAGCTGCAACATTTGGAGCTTCCATTGGAAAAGCTTATGGTAACTAAATTTGCAAGGATAATACTTGGCACTGGGTGACATTGCTTTTTCACTGACCATAAAACCTAGCCACTGACCTCAAAGAAAGCTGCTGAACAGGATCTAATGATCTTTGATTTTCCTATTTCTAAAACCAAGGGAATGTATTAGTGTGCAGCAGCAATAATATAAGCAAGTAGGTAAGGAAGCAAACACCTTTAAGTATTCATAACACAAAGCAAGAATTCAAAATCAACTAAATTTTCAGATAGTGAAATACATGATTAAATGGATTTCAATAGTTGTAACGAAGATAAATAATTTTTAAAAATATGCTTATTAAAAATGTGAAAGTCTTATTGCAAACAATTTTGGCATTCACAGAAATAAAATTAGCTTCCCTGGGCCAGTGAGGGTGTTTAGCAGCAGTGTTGATGTTAGTATGTCGTTAGAAATCTGGTTACACTTTATTCAACAAGTGAAAATACTTATTTTTTTTAAGAAGTCAAAAGAGAAGTGCAGCAAGATCAGTATTATAGATTCAGCATTGTGACCTACATGCTGTGGTAATGTTGTACCCCATGGGTGATCTGGTAGAAATAAAACCCCACTGTTCTCAGAGTCTTTGCAAAAGTTAAATATTTTAATACAAGAATGAAAAATTCTCTGATTTACGTGTTGTAACAGCCAGGTTTCTGGATTTAACAAATTTACTGTTTGTTAAAAATATATAGACTGTAGTTACAGTTCAACATTTATGAATCATTGGCATATAACTCAAATAGGCAAAACTCTAATCTCCTTATAACCCCTGCCCTCCTTTATGTATACACAGGGGCAAAAAAGGGTGTTGTGGACAGAGAGAAAATTGGGAAAGCAGTTCCATGGTCAGTATTCATAGGATCTATTGAGATGGTTCTTGTGCTGATCAGGAGGCTGCATGTAAGTCGTCCTTCCCTACAGGCAATGGACTAGTGGTATTATTGCTGGACTGTAAATCCAGAGACCCAGAAAATATTCTGGTGACCTGGGTTCAAATCCTGCTATAGTAGATGGTCGAATTTGAATGCAATACAATATCTGGAATTAAGAATCTAACGATGACCTTGAATCCATTGTCAATTGTCAGAAAAACCCATCTGGTTCACTAATGTCCTTTAGGGAAGGAAACGGCCAGCCATAGCTGGTCTGACCTACATGTGACTCCAGACGCATAGTAATTTGGTTGACTCTGAACTGGTCTCTGGGCAGGAATGGACAATAAATGCTGCCTAGCCAGTGACACCCTCATCCTGTTATTGAATTTTTTAAATGCTTTTACTGGTTTGCAGAAGGTGTAGGATGGCTAGCTCACACTTATAAAAGGTCTCTGACTTATTCTGAGTTAATAATCTCAGTTTACACAAAATGATGTTCTTCAAGGTCCGGTGACTTTTGCTACAGAGAACGTAGAGAGATCCTGACCTGGTGAAGGTCTGATCGATTGTTTATCCCTACATTGCACACAGCCACAAGCTGTTAAGTTACTAAAGAGCCATTCACAGTTGTTAACAGGCAGAGAACATTTGCTGTTGATAACTGGTCACTAGTTCAAAGACCAATCAGCTACTTGTTGCTAGCCGAATCTCCATTCAGCTTTGCATTTGCTCCGGCTTGTCTGCACCTCTCCAACCACTGCTTGACAAAGTAGCTACGTAGACAGTGCTTAAATATGCTTTCAAAAACATAACATAATCCTTCACCAATCTCTGGTTTTTAATGTGGTTTTTTTTCTCATTTCAGTCCACAATCAAAATGCAGAAAAATAAAAAAAGACATTGTATTTACTGTATTGACAACAAACTTTTCTGCAATAACTCTTTCGAGTTTTGTTCTATTTACTCATGAGATGTGGGTGCCTCTGGCTGGGGCAGCATTTATTACCTATCCATAATTGCCCACAGGGAAGTTAAGAGTCTCCATGTTGCTGTAGGGAGTCACATATAGGGCAGACCAGGTATGGATGATGGATTTCCTTCCATAAAACGCCATTAGTGAATCAACTGGGGGTCTTCCTTTCCCTGACAATGGTTCAATGGTCGTGATTAGATGCTAATTTCAGATTCTTTATTGAATTCAAATTCCACCGTCTGCCATGGCCAGATTTGAACTCATCCCCAGAACACTAATTGAATTTCTAGATTAATAGTCTAGTGATAATATCACTAAGCCATCGCTTGCTCAAGACTAACAGCATAAGAGAAAGTTTTCATCAATTCATAAGATATCCCATTGATTGTAGCCTGGAGCAGCACAGCTTCAATTACACAAATTTTGAGTTTCTGTCATTTAAATGTAAACTCCAGAAATTACTGTCCTTAGAGTAATGATGGCAAACACTGGCAATTTTGTTAAAATTACCACCAAAGAATCCTGGTCAACATATAGCAATATGCTTACCTCCAAGTTGCTTCAGTATTGCTACTTTTCATCTAAGGAAAATTCTTGAAGCAATCTCACTGAGTGGGCAATACCTGAGGGGAGAGAGATTTCATCTAAAAACTACTTTATGCTCCCATTTTATTGCTCCAGGGGAAAAAATGACCACAGTTAAACCAATAAGAAAAAGACTTGCATTTATAAAACATCTTTCATGACATTGGTGCATCACAAATGGTTTTAAAACTAGTGAAGTACTTTGTAAAGCTTAAATAGGAAACATTACAGTCAATTTGACCACACAAAATCATGACATAATGACTAGATAATCTGTTTTGATTATGTTGGTTGAGGGAAAAGGATGAGGAAAATTCCTACTGCATCTTTGAAATAGTGTTATGAAATAATTTCTATCTCCTTGAAAGAGCAGCGCATTCACCTAGAACTGCATTTACTGGAATTATCAGCTCTTGTCAGCAGAGTGTGGCTCCAAAACAAAATCTTCTGAGATATGTGCTCTCAGTCACAGTGACGCCAAAATATGACGTGGCTATTTGCCTAGTAAAAGTGTAAGATAACAAGCATATAATTTCACATTTTTTAGACAGTAGGTTTGGTAATCATTCCATGGAGTGTTCCTTCAGATTATTTCATGTCTAGTTTATATCTTGCAGCATTGCACATTGGAAGTGCAGTATCCAGGTTTAGTTAGGTCAGAATATCAATCAGTTGTGTTGGTGTCACAAGAGAGATGGAGAAACCAGAAGAATAACAGGCTGCTGATAAGAGGAAAGAAAGAGGGCAAAGCAATTATAAAAAAAAACACTCAGATCAGCTCAAAGTGATGGCCGTTCTTTCATGGGACATTGGCGTAACTGGCTCAGCCAGCATTTATTGCCCATTCCTAATTGTCCTCGAAAAGACAGTGGGCAGCTGCTTTCTTAAACTACGGCAGTCCATGCAGTCAACACATTAATGCTTACTTGGGTGGGAGCAGGGATTAGGGCAGTGGCTTTAATACCATTACTGTTGAAAGATCAATTAGGAGGATAATTAATAAGATGGTAGTCAGTGGGTAAGGCTTTTTTTTCGCAAAGCAGCTGGTTTGAAATGCCCTTGATGTGTGCCTGGATGTGGTTTGAGGTTATCCTGCAATGCAGCAAGGCTCCTATTTTCACTTTGATGAAACTGAAGTTCTTAATTGCTGCCATAACCACACTTTACAGCAAGTGCAGCACAAAATCTGCCTGAGCAGTTCAAAAGTAGCCAGTAATGTAATTTTCTTTGCATTAATTTTTTTTAGAAGTAAATGCAATGGATATTGCAGGTACAAGTTTTCACTTTTCCCCTGTTTACAGGAATTCATTCTACATTTTTAATATGTGATAGATTTATATTGTAAACAAGCAGGTGGTAAAATAATCGTAGATTATTTTCTAATAGCGAAATGCAAGTAAACCTTGTTTTAAGTTTAGTTAAGCATGATAAAACATAGAGTAGCTTAAATGAAGCATGATATTACCTGCCTAAGCTTCCCTCCTATCCTTCCATGTGAGTGAAAGGTTAGGAAGGTTTATATTTCAAATGATTGAATGTTGTTCAGAATAGTACCCTCCAGAGTTATGATAAACAATTTTATTAATGTGCAAAGGGTAAACAATCTAATGCTATAATCAAAAATCATTATGATACGTATTTTCAATTACATTATTTGCTGGTTTATATTACAGTAAAGATCAATATTTAAGTGTTGCTCCTCACTGTTTTGCATTCTGCCCTCAATTGGCACCTGTAAACCCTGGTGTTCCTTCCTTAGGCCTTTCCACTGTTAGGTGTTGCCTTGAAACCTTTTCCTGAGCAAGATTTTAATCACCATCCTAACATATAAATTTGAAATGTTGGAGACAGAACACCAGTTAGAGGATAGGCATAATAACAGGTCTGACTTGTTGTGGATGAGGATATGGATGCACAGTTTTGGATCTGAAGGTTGTTGAAACTGAGAATGGGCAGCAATAAATTAACACATTTTAAAGGAAGCAAAGACATTGATGCAATTTCCAGCGTGGTTTAATATCCATCATTAATCTGTGACAACAAAAACGTTGACTGCTTTGAAAATGATGATAATTTGAAAAGCAGTGGAGCTGAACCTGCAGAGACCTTTGGCAATAAATGACCATGAAATCAGTTCAATTTTCGTAATCTCTCAATTTTCCATCCATCTGTTTTAATAGGCTTGGATGGATAGAAAATGACTTCTTATCTGTGTGTAAAACTAACTTGGTTACTAGTATCTTAGCTAGACTTGTAAATAAAATATTGAATTTATTTACACTCTACACAAGTCTTCTTCCATCATACTTCCTCCAGCCATATCTGCAAAGCATTCCATAAATGGCATGTAGCTTCCCAGGTGCTGAGATTTGGGGTATCACGTTGGAATGTGGGGGTAAGCAGTAGGAACATCGCAGAAGTCTAATTTGTTTTCAAGTCGTGTTGTATTGAAAGAAGCTACAAAACCTTGATTTTGACCATGATCAAAATCTAATGTGACTGCTGGACAGAACGCACCAGATGAATCTGAAGCTGAACAAGAAAAAAAATGGTACTTAAAGGTGCCTGAAGTCAAGTACATAGACAATGTAAAACACCTTTGCCCAGGTCCCAAAAAGGTAAAAGCTGTCGTGGCAATGCAATACCTAAAAGCAGTGCAAGAATTTGTTGGATTCACCAACTGTTTGGCAAAATTCTTGCTCAGTTTATGGTCGGAGTGCAAACCAAGCCACTGCCAATCACATTCAGTTGTATTGGGACACAGAATACGAAGCAGCATTCACTAAAACCGAGCAACTCGTGATGGCGATGCCAGTGCTGAAGTGCTATGATGTAGCGATGAAAGCACCTTGCAGTGCAATGCCAGTGAGACAGGACTTATAGCAATGTTAATGCAGCAAGGACAACCAATTGTACTCATATTTGTGGTGTGAATGAAAGTTGAGCAACCATACACACAGATCGAGGAAAAATACCTAGCCATTTCTTTTTGTTGGTGAACATTTTCATCAGTAAGTATTTGGGAAAGGCAAAGCAACAATCAAGTCTGACAACAAACCATTCAAAGCATTTTCTTCAAGCTGCTGCTATCTGCTCCAAAATAGCTGTCAAGAATTTTACTCTAGTCACAGAGATACAATTTGGCCTGACAAGCACACAAGGAAACACATGCATGTAACGGGTGCTATGACAGTGTGTGACATATTACAGCTCCAAAACAAAGCAGTAGCTGTACATTCTTTGTAAGTCATCAATCCAGCAGACATTGATTCTACAGATAAGTGCATTGCTCAAAACAAACAAACTGCAACTCTCCAAATGTTGCAAGAAGTAGTGATGAAAGGATTTCCTGAAAGCATCAAAGCCACTCTTACGCTCACAAGACCAATACAAAGATACATCGACAGCCCAAGATGGCATATTGTATAAGGAAATAGAATCACAAACCCAAAGGAGTTGAGAGGAATGACGCTAAACTGCACATATGGAAGCCATGTAAGAATCAAGACATATCTGTAGAAGGCAAGAGTTGTCAAACATGAGAAATGAAATCAATGACTACATCAGCCTGTGTAGTGCTTGTAATGAGTACAAGGGAAAGCAAACTTGAAAGCAGACGATGATGTTAGTGATTGATCTTCTGCAATCCACAGCACATATGCCATAGCCTTCTCCCTCATAGCCCATACTCACAGGTGCATCACTGAATTTACTCATGTCATTGCACAGGTATAGCACAAAGTCTCAGGATCATATGCATGATGTACACTGAAGAACTCTGGGCATTTCATATTCTCTAAGTACTAACCCTTCCTGGGCACTGTGCCCTCCTACTCACTGGTGTTTTTGTGGCTTACTATCTGGCATGGTAATGCATGCTGACAAAATGATCCTGTACCCATTGGCAGCACACTTAATTCTTCCCCTTATCTCATCAAGGACATGCTCATTCACTGCCTCGCTGGGTTGATCAAGACCATGAAGATCATGACTTGAAACGTCAATGATGTTAGACCTCTGCATGAACAATATTAATATTTCTAACAACAGGAGACAATAACAAGATCAAATCCTGTTAGTTTGGCACACATTGACTTCTGATGAATGATATAGCAGTATAGTTCAAGATAGGAGGGAAATCAGGGTCTGCTTTACACATTGCAGTGAAAACGGCAGGATGCCTAATTATTGTAGGTACGTCATCAGTTGTTATTGCCACTAGCTTCTCCAATAATGCAATATTTTTTGTGAAATGATTCTTGACCTCATTGTCCACATTAACTCCTCTGGTTGTGATTTTCACAGCCAAAATATTGAAAATATCTCTTTCATGGTGAAGTATTTAAACGTCATTTGATCAAACTGCCAGCAGTTGTCAGTATCACTGTGTCAACTGATTTATCACATTGAATAGAAAACCATGTACACTCATAGTTCCATCGCTAACCGTTCTGTCACATTGGCTTGTAACACATGTATCCTCTTGCTACGGTGCTTTACTCCTAACTGCAGGTCTGAAATGGCCAACATACTTCAGGGTTGTTTTTGAAATCTTGGAATGAGGCTCAGTCATCAGAATCGTCTAACCCTTCCAAATCACGTCATGGGTAAATGTCTGAAGAAGGTCCTGACCCGAAACGTCAACTTTCCTGCTCCTCTGTGCTGCCTGGACTGCTGTGTTACTCCAGCTCCACACTGCGTTATCTCTTATTTATGGATAAATGTTACCTTGTTCTTGGTCAAAAAAATCTTTGAAAGATGCCTCTGATAACATATGTTTTCTTTGGTGGTTTGGTAAAAAAAAATTCTTGCCTGTTCAATGCAGATTTTACATCAATTACTTTTCCATGACCGCAGACTGCTTCCCATTGGAAATTCCTTCTCAAATGCTTGTGCACTGCCGCAAAGTGCCTCTTCACATTGCTGTTCTCTTCTGACTGCAACTGTCACACTGTAGATTAAACAGGCACATATATCTTTCATACTTTGTAAACAAAGTATCAGTCTTCCCTTCTTCATGGAAGTAGTATTCTTTTGCATTTTCACAGGTGGACGTGCTTTGCGTTCATGATGTCAACAAGGGTAGATTGTTTTCTTCCCACCACAATTTAGCCAGCCAAGATTTAGGGAGCTTACAGTGTAACCTTGGAAATCGTACACCAAGGAACAGAGCTGGCAAACTATTTGTTTTTATCACAGATCAATTCACTTACAGTGCTCAGTTTTCCTGTCCTTTGCCTGAAGCCTCCCAGACCTCTTATCTGAGCTGGATTTCCTTCCCACCAGTGAATCAGTGCCTGACAACAGCTCCTTGATCACTTTCCTGGTTCCCTTGGCAGCTTTTCATTGGGTGTTGCAGCTGGGCACAGATATTCCTGAAAACCTTCTTCCTGGTTGGGGTCCTCTTCTAGCTGCACTTTCTCACACCTGTGCCCATGGTGGCCGTCCTCTGTTGCTGATCCCAGAAGCTGCAATTGGCAGAGGCCACTTCCGGCAAACCAGCATATGGCAGGAAACTGATCCTGTGACTTATACTTTGCAATCTATTGGTATTTTCCAGATTTTAATGCAAACTAATTATTCGCAGGATGTATGGCTTGAATGTTACTTGATATGTGTCAGCCCAAGTCTGGGTATTGTCCAGATCTTGTGATAATGGGAACTGCAGATGCTGGAGAATCCAAGATAATAAAATGTGAGGCTGGATGAACACAGCAGGCCCAGCAGCATCTCAAGAGCTCCTGAGGAGTGCTCCTGAGATGC
This sequence comes from Stegostoma tigrinum, assembly GCF_030684315.1. NCBI lineage: Eukaryota > Metazoa > Chordata > Chondrichthyes > Orectolobiformes > Stegostomatidae > Stegostoma > Stegostoma tigrinum. Next base: position 85,399,156 of record NC_081355.1, on the reverse strand, counting down.
TGCTGGGCATGCTGTGTTCATCCAGCCTCACATTTTATTGTCCTGATCTTGTTGCATTTGAACATGGACTGCTTCAGAATCTGAGGAGTCACGAACGGTGCTGAATATTGTGCAATCATCGGCAAACATCCCCACTTCTGACCTTATAAAGAGGGAAGGGCATTGATTAAACAGCTGAAGATGGTTGGGCCTAGGACACTACCCTGAGGAACTCCCACATAGATGTCCTGGAACTGAGATGATTGACCTCCCACAACCATGATCATCTTCCTATGTGTCAGGTATGACTCCAACCACCGGAGAGTTTGCCCCCTGATACCCATTGATTCCAGTTTTTCTCAGGCTTCTTGATGGCACACTTGGTCAAATGCAGTCTTGATATCAAGGGCTGTTACTCTCACCTCGCCTCTGGAATTTAGCCCTTTTGCCCACGTTTGAACCAAGGCTGTAATGAGGTCAGGAGCTGAGTGGCCCTGGAGGAACCCAAACTGGGTGTCACTGGGCAGGTTATTTCTGTGCAGGTGCTGCTTGATAGCACTATTGATGATACCTTCCATCACGTTACTGATGATCGAGAGGAGACTAATGGGGTGGTAATTGACTGGGTTGGATTTGTCCTGCTTTTTGTTTTCAGGACATACTTGGGCAATTTTTCACATTGTCGGGTAGATACCAGTGTTGTAACTACTGGAACAGCTTGGCTACGGAAGCGGCAAGTTCTGGAGCACAAGTCTTCAGTACTATTGCCAGAATGTTGTCAGGGCTGGTCATCTTTGCAGTATCCAGTGTCTCCAACCATTTCTTGATATCACCTAGAGAGAATCGATTTGACGGAAGACTGGTATCTGTAATGCTGGGGAGGAGGCTGAGATGGATCATCCACTCGGCACTTCTGGCTGAAGATTACTGCGAATACTTCAGCCTCATCTTTTGCACTGATGTGCTGGTCTCTTCCATCATTGAGGATGGGGATATTTGTAGAGCCTCCTCCTCCAGTGAGTTATTTAATCGTCCACCACCATTCATGACTTGATGTGGCAGGACTGCAGATCTTAAATCTGATCCGTTGGTTGTGGGATCACTTAGTTCTGTCTATCACTTGCTGCTTTTGCTGTCCTGTTTGGTGGCTTCACCAGGTTGTTAGCTCACCTTCAGGTATGCCTGGTGCTGCTCATGGTATGCCCTCCTGCTCTCTGTATTGAGCCAGGGTTGATCCCCTGGCTTGATGGTAGTGTTTGACTGGGGGCTATGCCATGCCATGAGGTTACAGATTGTGCTGGAGTACAATTCTGCTGCTTTTGATGGCCCACGGTGCCTCATGGATACCCAGTCCTGAGTTGCTAGATCTGTGAGATGTCTGTCCCATTTAGCACAGTGACAGTGCTACATGGAGGTTGTTCTCAGTGTGAAGGTGGGACTTCGTCTCCATAAAGGCTGTGCAATGGTCACTCTTACCAATACTGCCATGGACAGATGCAAATGCAGCTGGAAGATTAGTAAGGATGAGGTCAAGTATGTTTTTCCCTCACCACCTGCTGCAGACCCAGTCTAACAGCCGTGTCCTTCAAGACCCTACCAGCTCGATCAGTAGTACTGCTGCCAATCCACTCTTGGTGGTGGACATTGAAATCCCCCACCCAGAATACATTTTGTGCCCTTGCCATCCTCAGTGCTTCCTCTAAGTGTTGTTCAACATTGAGGAATACTGATTCATCAGCTGAGGGAGGGCGGTATATGGTAATCATCACGAGGTTTCCTTGCCCATGTTTGACTTGAAGCCATCAGACTTCATGCGTCCGAAGACAATGTTGAGGACACCTAGAGCAATTCCATCTTGAATGTATACTACTGTGCCACTGCCCTTTGCTACGTCTGTCCTGCCGGTGAGACAGGGATAGTGATGTGGTGTCTGGGACATTGCAAGGTATGATGCTGTGAGTATGACTACGTCAGGCTGTTGCTTGACTAGTCTGTGAGACAGCTCTCCCAATTTTGGCACTAACCCCTAATGAGGAAGACTTTGCAGGGTAGACAGGGCTGCTTCTGCCAATGTTTTTTTCCGGTGCCGAGGTTGATGCCAGGTGATCCGTCCAGTGTCTTTGTAGCGATTGGTACAACTGAGTGGCTTCCTAGGCCATTTCAGAGGGCAATTGAGAGTCAACCACATTGCTGAAGGTCATTAATGAACCAGATGTGTTTTTTTCTGATAAGCGGCAATGATTCCATGGTGACCATAGAACATAGAGCATTACAGCACAGTACAGGCCCTTCGGCCCTCGATGTTGTGCCGACCTGTCAGACTGATCTCAAGTCCATCCAACCTACACTATTCCATGTACGTCCATATGCTTGTCCAATGACGACTTAAATGTACCTAAAGTTGGCGAATCTACTATCGTTGCAGGCAAAGCATTCCATTCCCTTTACTACTCTGAGTAAAGAAACTACCTCTGACATCTGTCCTATATCTTTCACCCCTCAATTTAAAGCTATGCCCCCTCGTGCTCGCCATCAACATCCTAGGAATAAGGCTCTCCCTATCCACCCTATCTAACCGTCTGATTATTTTATGTTTCAATTAAGTCACCTCTCAACCTTCTTCTCACTAATGAAAACAGCCTCAAGTCCCTCAGCCTTTCCTCCTAAGACCTTCCCTCCATACCAGGCAATATCCTAGTAAATCTCCTCTGCACCCTTTCCAAAGCTTCCACATCCTTCTTATAATGCGGTGACCAGAACTGTACACAATACTCCAAGTGTGGCCGCACCAGAGTTTTGTATAGCTTCACCATAACCTCTTGGTTCCGGAACTCGATCCCTCTATTAATAAAAGCTAAAACACTGTATGCCTTCTTAACAGCCCTGTCAACCTGGGTGGCAACTTTCAAGGATCTGTGTACATGGACACCGAGATCTCTCTGCTCATCTACACTACCAAGAATCTTACCATTAGCCCTGTACTTTGCCTTCCGGTTACTCCTACCAAAGTGCATCACCTCACACTTGTCTGCATTCAACTCCATTTGCCACCTCTCAGCCCAGCTCTGCAGCTTAGCTATGTCTCTCTGCAACCTACAGCATCCTTCGTCACTATCCACAACTCCACCGACCTTAGTGTCGTCTGCAAATTTACTAACCCATCCTTCTACGCCCTCATCCAGGTCATTTATAAAAATGACAAACAGCAGTGAACCCAACACCGACCCTTGCGGTACACCACTAGTAACTGCTCTCCAGGATGAACATTTCCCATCAACTACCACCCTCTGTCTTCTTTCAGCAAGCCAATTTCTGATCCAAACTGCTATATCTCCCACAATCCCATTCCTCCGCATTTTGTACAATAGCCTATTGTGGGGAACCTTATCGAACGCCTTGCTGAAATCCATATACACCACATCAACCGGTTTACTCTCATCTACCTGTTTGGTCACCTTCTCAAAGAACTCAGTAAGGTTTGTGAGGCACGACCTCCCCTTCACAAAACTGTGCTGACTATCCCTAATCAATTTATTCTTTTCTAGATGATTATAAATCCTATCCCTTCTAACCTTTTCTAACACTTTACCAACAACTGAGGTAAGGCTCACTGGTCTATAATTACCAGTGTTGTCTCTACTCCCCTTCTTGAACAAGGGAACCACATTTGCCATCCTCCAGTCATCTGGCACTATTCCTGTAGACAATGACGAGTTAAATTCAATGCCAAAGGCTCGGCAATCTCCTCCCTGGCTTCCCAGAGGATCTGAGGATAAATCCCATCTGGCCCAGGGGACTTATCTGTCTTCATCTTCTGAAGGATTTCTAATACCTCTTCCTTCGAAACCTCAATCCCACTTAGTCTAGTAGCCTGTATCTCAGTATTCTCCTCGACAACATTGTCGTTTTCTAGAGCGAATACTGTTGAAAAATATTCATTTAGCGCTTCCCCTATCTCATCTGACTCCACACACAACTTACCACTACTATCCTTGATTGGGCCTAATCTTACTTTCGTCATTCTTTTATTCCTTAAATACCTATAGAAAGCCTTAGGGTTTACCCTGATCCTATCCGCCAACAACTTCTCATGTCTCCCCCGGCTCTTCTGAGCTCTCTCTTTAGGTCTTTCCTGGCTACCTCGTAGACCTCAAGTGTCCTAACGGAGCCTTCATATCTCATCCTAACATAAGCCTTCTTCTTCCTCTTGACCAGAGATTCTACCTCCTTCGTAAACCACGGCTCCTGCACTCTACAGCTTCCTCCCTGCCTGACAGGTACATATTTATCTAGGACACACAGGAGCTTTTCCTTGAATAAGCTCCACATTTCTAATGTGCCCATCCCCTTCAGTTTCCTTCCCCATTCTATGCTCCCTAAATCTTGCCTAATCTCATCATAATTGCCTTTCCCTCAGCTATAACTCTTGCCCAGTGGTATACACCTATCCCTTTCCATCACTAAAGTAAACATAAAATAGCATAACATAACAGTAGATTCTTAATTCCAGACTTTTTTAAAAATTCCAATTCCACCATCTGCTGTGTTGGGATTTAAACCCAGATCCGCAGAACATCAGCTGGGTTTCTGGATTAACTGTCTAGCAATAATACCTCAAGGCCTTCACCTACCCCCTGTAGTATTAAAAATTATGGTATTTTGTTCCTAACAAAATGGGGATGTTTTGCTTCGGTACCAGCTTGTGTTGGTTTTCATCTGACTGCTTTGATAGTGTGGGACACCTGGGCAAATTCATTCCTAACATTCCGGTCAGAGTAGTCTGCAACTTGTTTTCAAAGGAATGAAGCAACAGTATATTCCAAATTTAAAGAAAAATTCTTGAGGACCAACCATTTGTGGTTAATTAAAGAAGTTTGGAAAGCATCAAACCTGAAGAAAAACATACAACTGTGCAAAGTTGTGTGGCAAGTCAGATAACTGGTCAGAAATATAAGCAACATCAGGCAATAACTAAAAGGTTACTCAGGAATATTCCATCACACGTGACTTGTACCTTGCAGATGGAGAACAAGGTTTATTATCTGCTCCATATTAGCAAAAATGAGAGCTTCATGCCTGCAAATAGTTTGATGCCAAATTAGTGCTGGATTCCTCCAAACTGATATTGAATGTAACTTTTCTGACAGGCTTCCTAGTTCACTAAATCTAGATTATCAAAACCTCACTTATCTACTACAGAAAAACTAGGGTTATCTTGCCCTTCAATGAGGTGGCATCTGCACTATCCTTTTCTTCACTACTGGCTTTATACCTCTTAAATAAGATTGTCCAGGGCTTCCACTTCATTCATAACAGAAGGCGCAAGGCCCCTTGCTTATGCGGATATACTGAGATAATGGGAACTGCAGATGCTGGAGAATCCAAGATAATAAAACGCGAGGCTGGATGAACACAGCAGGCCAAGCAACATCTCAGGAGCACAAAAGCTGACGTTTCGGGCCTAGATCTCTGATGAAGGGTCTAGGCCCGAAATGTCAGCTTTTGTGCTCCTGAGATGCTGCTTGGCCTGCTGTGTTCATCCAGCCTCACATTTTATTATCTTACTCATATACTGAGTTAACTGAGTTCACTTCTTCTGACAGTACTCTTGCTTTGACCAATTGCCTTTGTTGCAAAGTTTGGTTTTACCTGTGATGCAATCCATTGTTTTCTCAATTTCTTGGTGAACCCTGGTCAAACTCTGCATTTGCTTCTGAAAGTTTCAGTAAGTTCTGTCTCCTTTTCCCAATATAATTTAATAGTTATTTGTCCCATACATTCAACATTAAGTCCCCAATAATTAACCATATTATGTTAAAAATATGATGTTTAGGGATTTTTGGCATAGTCGTGTGTCCCTGCTTTTAAGCCAGGAGACCTACGTAGGTTCAAATCCGACCTACTCCAGAAGCGTGCAACAGCATCACTGAAAGGGTTATGTAGAAAATCCTAAATTACGCTGTCAGATGGGTACCACTCTACAAAAGCCAAGATTTGCAGATGCTGGATACCCTACAATAAACGAATGCTGAAAATGATCATCAGCAAACTACTGATCAGAACTTTGATAACTATGCTACACCCTAACTTCCCGAATTATTTCTTCGATACAATTGAAACTGGATCAGTAACTTTAATTTTGAACAAAAACAATGTGTAAACAGGAAACATAGGGAACAGAATCACTGAACCGGGTACATCACAGGCAGCCATAACAGTGTAGGGCTGGAGGAACACAGCAGGCCAGGCAGCATCAAAGGAGCGGGAAAGTTGACGTTTCGAGTCGAAACCCTTGTGCAGACTCCAGCATCTGCAGTTCTGACTATCCTGACATCTTCCAGCACGTCCTGTACAAGGCTGACTTCGCAACAGCAACCCTGCTCACTGCCCTTGCCTTGCCTCCCAAACACCAGCATTTCTCCTGCCCTGATCGGTTCAAATTTCGGTTCAATTTGTATAGACCAGAAATCCACGGGACCGGGCGTGATGACGATTGCCAAGGCGGCCGCCAGCAGTGAACTCTGGGATGTGCTGTAGTTTTAGTTGGCAGGATAATGTTGGAGGAGAATGAGAAACGTCTGAGCCGCCAGAAACCCATCCGCATAAGCAAGGGGCCTTGTGCTGGCCTGGGGAATGTGATATCAGCGGGGCGGGAGCAACCTGCCATTTCGAATGCGGTATCAGCCAGCCGCCTGCACAACGTTCTCCCAGAATGCCGGCTCGTGCGGGGCACCGCGCACCGCCCCGCGCTCAGTGATGTCGTGGCGCTGTGAGGAAGTCTGGGACCACAGTTCAACAAACAAGAAGGTCTTTATCTGTTTCCGAATACCTGGAGTGCCATCGTCATAGCAGCACCCAACTAAATCAGACTACTGGAGAAATGAGGCGTGCGGGCTTGGGTAAGACGAGACTGGCAAACTTTTTTTTAAAAATAAAAAAAAACAAAAATAGCAGTGTTTGCAGACGGCACACAATTTATGGAACACAAGCCCCAGGCCACCAGTTAACTGATGGTAGCAGCATTGTTAATCATCAATGCTTTGCTCAGTCCTTCTTGGATAATTTAATGGAATACACTAGAATTGTAGAAATAACCCACATCTTCCAGGAAAGGGAAAAAAAGGGTAGTGGAGCTACTAACTGACTAGATCCAGATCTGAAAAACCAATGTTCCAAATGCCATCATGTCTGAAGGAATAATTGCATATGAGGGCTGGTGGCTGAGCAAGGACTTAGAAATAGCCATATAACTAAAAAATGCTATAGATTACTTGATTTTAACCACTGGGATCAGTATAACATTTGTAATGTAGAACAGTGTCCAAGGTGTTTACAGTAATAGGAAAAAAGGATGCTGAATCAAAGGGGATGTTAGAATGTGACAGTCAGAATTAAGTATGTTGACTTTAAGGATGATCTCAAAGGGAAAGGGACAATGTGGAGACACATACTCCTGGTGGGCCTGAAGGTGGGCCTTCTGCCAAGATTGAAACCAGCATAAGGGTTCGTTGCAGAAGGAATGAGTTTTTCCAGAGTTTGAAGAGATAATGGAAATATACAATGAGGGTTTAAATTTTTTTGGCATTTGTTGGGACCAAGAGCCACACTGAGCTTGTGTGCTATACCAAAACTTCTTAAACATTTCATCATTTTAAATCATTTAGATTAAAGTAATTTTGACTTTTTTACATTGCAAAAATGTTCAGAAACAGTAAGTGATTTAATTGTTGGAATTAGAATTAGGTTTTATTGTCATGTCTATGCAGGTGCAGGAACATACTGAAAAGTTTGCAATATTGCCATTCATGGTGCCATATTAGGTACAAGATTCCTAGGTACAAAGTCTTAGAATAGAAAAATAAAGAAATAAGTTAAAAATTCAATACTACGGGTTTTGTCAGTATAAAGTAGTAAATAAGAAATAAAGTTGAAAGTTCAAAATTATAATCCTTTAGCCCTGGGCCAGCAGCTACTCCACACTGGGCTTTACCCACCAAATATTCCAGAATTAATTACATTTGAAAACCCCATAATTTCTCCATGTCTGCTCATCTGTATTAATTGCCCAAGACTTGTATAATGTTGAAGAATGCACACTGCTATTACGAGGTGACAGTAATTACCCTTGAAATCGGGCATCTTTTATTTTCTTTACTCATTCATGGAATGAAGGTGTCGCTGGCTAGGCAGCATTTAATGCCCATCTCTAATTGCCCAGAGGGCAGTTAAGAGTCAACCATATTGCTGTGGGTCTGGAGTTACATGTAGGCCAGACCAGCTAAGGATGACCATTTACTTCCCTAAAGGGCATTAGTGTACCAGCTGGGTTTTCAAACAATCGACAATGGATTCACGGGCATCATTAGATTCTTAATTCCAGATATTTATTGAATTCAAATTCCACCATCTGCCATACTGAAAGTCGAACCCGGGTCTCCAGAACGTTATCTGGGTCTGTCGATTAACATCCCAACAATTATACCACTAGGCCGTTGCCTCCCTGATGATCATAGAACAGTACAGTACAGCATAGTACAGGCCCTTCAGCCCACGATGTTGTGCCGAACTTTTACCCTAATCCTAAGGTCTATCTTACCTCCACCGCTACCTTATGGTATCTTGTGACTGAGTGTGACTTTAAGTAGCACTAGCAAAATTGAAATCAATGATAATTGGTGGGAGAACTCTCCTCTGGTTATAGTCATGCCTAGCACAAAGAAAGATGCTTGTCGTTGTTGGAGGCCAATTGCCTTTATGCCAGGAACTCATTGCAGAAGTTCCTCAGAGAATGTTCCACACCAGAACATTTTCAGTGGCTTCCTCAATGACATTCTCCCCAATATAAGATGAGAAGAGAGAAGATACAATCAGTAGTGAGCAATGTTCAGTACAATTTGCAATTTTTCTGGTACTAGATGTAGCTGGACAACAGTCAAACTTGGACTTGTAGGTGTTACACAAATACCACACCACCTTAAGCTAGAGACAACCTAACCACCTCCCCATAACTTTCAATGGCATGACCATCACTGAATCTCCGCTATCCATACCCCAAGGCTACTGTTGACCAGAAACTGGACTGAATCTGCCATGTAAATACTTGCTCTGTGAGACCCAACCCCACTGATGATCTTCAATTGGTTATTCAGTCATTCTTTACACCCTTGGGATTGTTCAGTAAGGGCTTGCCAGTCAGAGAGTCGAGCATTAGATGTGATTCTAATGTTCTGTGTTTCCAAGAATGAACTATTTGAGTATAGTCAGTACTTTTGCCTATTGCAGGCAGTTGATAGGAATGCTGTTGGATATGATCCTCCACCTTGTGGGATGTATGGCCTACATGTCTGGCAAAGGCATCACATTGACACTCAAATGCATTTAGTACATAAATCATTTGTATGGTAGGCAGATGTCTTTCTAGCTTGATGGAAACATCCTGTCAGTGAAGAATATCCCTTATGTTCCTACTGAATATTAGCAGCATTGGACAGCTAGCTTCACCTGTTGCTCCAAGTATTGAGGCACCTTGCCTTTCCGGAGTAATTTGAGATCAACTGGCACTTTTCAGGGTCAAATCTTTGGCACATTTATAAGTATGCTTGGTATACAGTGAGCAATGATGTGATCTGAGTAACCAATGTTTTGAAAGGTAGTTAGGATGCAACATCTGGTGGGTTTAAGCTTACATGTTGAACAAATAGCTTGGCCCCTATTTGTGAGGTTGCTAATAATGCCAATATTACAGAGGAAATCTGGAGATTTTTTTTTACCTAAAAAGATAACTATCACTATTCCATCTTCATGCTACTAATAGATTTTGTTCTTACCCACCCTCAGGGGAAGGACCTCCAGCCTACGCTGGAAGTGGTTACAGTGTGTACGAAGAGGAAAATGATAAGTTAACAGAGGGCCTTCGAGAAAAAGTGACTGCATTAAAAACCGTAAGACTCATGCTTGTAAACAACGATTTAACTTTCAATAATATTGATATGGTGCATTTGTTATTTTCACATGATATTATTACATATTTCCTTACATTAATTTTCCTGCGTACTAAAAGTGAGCTAATTCCCAAAATCTATGAATACATTTTGCTTCTGCCAATTGAACTTATTTATTTAAGTATTGAAGAAAAAATCACATTTTACCAAAACTTGACATGTTACTCTCATCAGGACATTTTTCAAGATTGGTAACAAACTAAAGTCCACATTTGTACTATATGAAAGGAAAGTTCTGATTGTTTGGCAAGCGGACTCTGGCAGAGGCTCACACACAGTGCAATTGTTGATGATTAACAGTTAAGTGCAGGCTCTGTTTAGATGTAAAATCAAGCAGGTAGTCTGATTGGCCAGGGTATTGCCTTAAGAATTGAACTATTGTCAACTATTTTGTTGAGTTGAAAACACATGGAGTGTAAGAACACGAGCTTTCTGTCAGCAAAGAGCAGAGCTCTGAATATTAATATATATTGCTTTCCAGTACACACAAGCACCACACTGTGATCCAGACGGACAATCTTAAGTGGGTTGTAAGTGTACCTTGTCATGCTCTTGGGATTATCCAGAAAATGTTGTCCAATTACAGAATCACAATGAATGATGCTATATATTAATTTAATTGCAAGTATGTGATTTTAGACATGTAGGCTGTACATCCCAAAGATTGTCATATCAAATCTAACAGCTTATCCCTTCAGCTGTTCATGTCAAGCAAGGTGCTGAGTATTCAACCAGATCATGCTTGGACAACCTCTGACAGTGTCCAACAGCCATATGATTCTGTGATTGGACAACTTAGAGCCATAGGGATATACAGCATGGAAACAGACCTTTTTTGTCCATGCTGACCAGGTATCCTAAATAAATCTAGTCCCATTTGCCAGCATTTGGCCCATGTCCCTCTAGACCCTACCTAGTCATATACCCGTCCAGATACCTTTTTAAATGTTATAATTGAACCAGCCTCCACCACTTTCTGTGACAGCTTGTTACATACATGCACCATCCTCTGTGTGAAAAAGTTGCTATTCTGGAATATGCAAACAGTTATGCTGACAATCAATTTCAGACTGTCACTTCAGCTTGCAGCATGGTGGACTTATGTGAACTGGAAACTACATATATTAACATGCAGGGTTCTGTTCATTGCAGGCAGTTAGGACGTACATGCACTACAGTAGCTTTAACTTGCAAAAATAATGAATCACCAAATGACTGTCATTTTTCAGGGCAAAACCATGACCATTTGGAGTCAACCTGCCTGGTTTCAAATCTAAACAGAGCATAACAGTTAACTATCAATCATCATCAGCTGCTGCATTATGTGAAGCATTGACTCTACCAGTCAAGCCCACTTGCCAATCCATCAGCACTTTCATACTGTTTCAATGTTAGTTTTCCCTTAAATACTATTCTTGTGAATTTTACTGATAAGTACAAGATGAAAAGTTTTGTCAAAATATCTCCTTTCAGCAATACTCTAGTTTTGTATTATTGAATCACTGTTTACTATCTTAAATTGAAATAAACCCAGAGATATATTAAAGTTGGTCAACTTCAATTTATGGATGTGTTCTTTGAGCAGAACAAGACCTTTTCTTAACATAAATTGTACTTTGAACTGAGTGGACTGCAAAAACGTGTTTGGAGCCCCATTGTTATTATAACTTTGCTAGAGTAGTTTCTTAGTCACAAAAAATTAAGTATTAATCATAAACGACTTGCTGTCTCTCATTAAAGCTAAGACAACAGAATGAGCTATGAGTTGAGGAGGAAGTAACATTTAGAAAAAATAATGCACTTAGAAGAGCACAGGGTATATTTTGAGCTATTTGATTGTTTTGTTCAGTTGTTTTTACTGGAGAACAGAACTCTTTTATGCAAGATGCCAATTCCAACAGTAGGATAAGAATCTATATGACATTTGTAACAAAATGATCAACAAATTTTAAGATTTTGCCATGAACTGTGAACTGAGAAATATTTTCCTTCTGCATCTTAACACAAGCTTATCATTAAGATAACATAGCACCCATAAATCCAATAGAAAATTCAGAAGAAACATATTTATCCAAAGAGTACTGAGAATAAGAACGCTCTACCACAACAAGTTCATGTAATAAATATTGTCGGTCCATTTTCAGGAAAGTTAGACAAGCATATGCATGACAAGGGAATACATAGTTATAATAGTGGATTTTTCTTTGAAGAAAGATTGGAGGAAGCTTGAGCAGAGCATAATAATCAACACAAAATAGTTGAGCCAAAAGCCCTGCTTGTGTGCCATGTATCCTGTGTAAAGTATCTTCTGCTATTATTTTCATTCTCTATTTCCCATACTTGATGTAAATCTTCATCAAAGGTAACCATGTAAGAATTAATAATGAATTGCTCATACTTTTTAAAGAAAAATTAAGTGTACCCTTAGGTTGTAGTTGTCTTGTGGTTTAAGAACTACCGTGTTTGCAAACTATAGTCAAATATTCATAAAATACCAGAATAATGAATAAATTTCTATATTGTGAAATTTATTTCAAATACTATTGGACAGTTGTCCAGTTGTTCCCCCTACTATGTTGCATGCTTTTGAATTTTCTTTCGCACCATATTGAGAGATGGCAATTGAGTTAACATAAGTATAGGCAAAAGCCTAATTGAAGGGAAAGGAGAATAATTTGAATAGGCTTTTCTAATAAAAATGGTTCCATGTATACGTGATAATTCACCACAGAACGTACTGTCCAAGTCTGTGTCCTCCCTGTGACCACCAGGATCAACTTCATGGGTTGACGAGGATATCTCTATTCACAATGTCACTTTGCTACATACAAATAAACTTTCATTTAAATATGGTACTTAATTGAAATTTCATGATGAATTTGTAAAACAGAAGATGTTTTAAAGTGTAAAATATAAAATAAATATAATGTGCATTTCATTATTTTCTATTTATTCCATTTCCCTTCCTCATACAGCTTTCCATTGACATTGGAACTGAAGTCAAATACCACAATAAGCTCCTGGATGAAATGGTGTGTATTGCTGATCTTTTCAAGGTGTCTTTAATTCTTGGATTTTGAATATTTCTTTGTGGGTGGGAGAAAGATATCCAAATGTATTCTGTGGTTAACTCATAATAGCAACTGATATTTTCTGACAGAGTTCAATTTGGTACAGCAGAAAGATTCACTTGGAAAGACAGGCATTAAATGTTTACTTAGATGTCTAGAGTACAGCAGCACTAAGACTTTGTTACCACAGTAAGCAGTTGTGTTAAATGTTAGTTCTCTAAGAAATTTGTTAATATTCAACAAGGAATGCCAAATCATGGCCATCCTGTCAATGACCACAATTAACGATACACTTTTAATGGTGGAAATTCACCAGTTGCTGTTGTTTATACCAAATACTTAAAAGTAAATGCGCAAGTTGTCAAGTACAACTCTAATAAGTAAACCTAGATAAAGGATGCTAAGGCTGTGAGACACAAACATAGTGAATTTATGTAATTGAAATAACTGACAGATAAAAAAGTATACAGACAAGAAAATGTGTTGGTGTAACTGAAAATGGATGGTTTGGGATAAAAATTTAGTCAAAAGTACCAAAATTAACATTTATTGTTGTTTTAAAATAAATGTTTTAAGGCTGGAAGCTAGAGGTTCTGAAACAGATGTATTAGTAAGCACTGTCAAACCACGCACTTGAAAGATATTAATTTCCTCCATGCCTTTTACTTTTTAAATTATTGAAAATATATCAGTTTCTTTCACATTAAGATTTTGTAGTGCATTATGATGTTAAAGCATCTAACTACCTTTTGTTAAAAATACTTAATGCTCTGAATGCTTTGGAATAGGTTCCATTGGCTATTTAACTGTTATTTATACATCCTTTTCACAGGATACGGGATTTGAATCTACAGGTGGACTATTGGGAGCAACTATGGGTAGACTCAAACATTTATCTCGTGGAAGCCAAACAAAACTGTTATGCTACATGATGCTGTTTGCATTTTTTGTATTCTTTGTACTTTATTGGGTTATTAAATTGAGGTGAAATAAATTTGTGACACTCTAGTTTTGGATCTAATTCATTTCCTCCGACTAAGTAACTTTTGTGGAATAATCCAGGTCTGATTACTCCTTAAGAATATTTAGACAGTCATACTGTAGATTATAATTTTGTGTTCTCTGCCTTTCTCTGTGGTTGTTAATAATTAAAATTTTCATGTTTGTGGAAAAATAATCAGTAATGATATGATTTTGAAATTTGAAATTGATTTTATTTCCCTGTAACAAATAAAATGCATAATGGTATTGGATGTGCCAGAAGATTACAAAAATGGTGAGCAATTAAATTTAAGAAAAATTAATTGATAAAACAGTTAACAAAACAATTAATTTTCCAAAGTACAGAGCTTGGACTTAAACATTCTTATGGCGGTGCATCAGGTTGATACATGAGAATGCTGTGCACAGAGTAGTGAGAGCCATTTTTATAATACAGTTATTACCTCTATGAAAATCTGGCAAAGATGTTCTGATATGGGGAGGGGGGAGGGGGTTGGTAATGAAGCCTATTAAAGTTAAATCATACTTTGATAGCTTGCTTGCATCTCATCTGCTTATCCATTAATAAGTAAAAATGCATAGAATATGCAGAGAAATAAACAGTCATTCCTTAACTGTATTTGAAGTTTAAATATATAATTTAATATTTCGATTCCTTTTTCCTCATCCTATAAGATTTTCTGACTTTTCTTTTGATGCAACTTTTAAATTTCTCTTCTGTAACTTTTGTTCCCTAAGTGGAAAGTGATATTCAGCCAGAATTCCCTGTTGGAGTACTTTCAAGCATTCCCAACAGACACTGCAGCAGCAGCAACAGAGTTACTTCCTCTAGGTATGATCGGCAGTTTAAGGCAGTGCATGTTGTGTCAACCTTCTGCTGTAAATTTTGTAAATATGGGAAAATTATTTAAAGGAGGATTATAGTATTTCTTTGCTTACATTTTTGTAAAATATGATGCTTTATTATTTGTCTCACTCATGGCTGAGATATTTAATGGCATACTGGAAGTCCCAGAATGGTAGCAGACATGAATGGATATGATCAACCAGCAGAATGAAGTGTATTTGTATAGGGAACAGACAGGCTGTGGAGATTCTGGTAGAGCTGGCTGACTGATTGTCCTTTCAGTAAAAAACTGATGTTTTGAAGCCTAAAAAGAATCACAAGCGAACTTTTGCAAATACTGCTTTGGTTGACTTCAAGCTGAAATGTATTTTAAAGGGTTTTTCATGATGTATGCTATTTCCACTCCTACTCCCTTTTTGTTTACTAATTTTGGGAAATGTTGGGTTTAACAATTTGCGTGGATAGGTTCTAGAATTTCCTGCTGACACTTATGGATGGGTAAAAGGCAACTGTGAAACTTCAAAGAGTACATTTTTAGGTGGGAGACCTTCAAACGAAGGCATATTTAACTTTTAGTCTTGCTGGTGGACTTCATTTTAAAGCTCAAATTTGAAGTGCTCACACCTTCTGTGACTATGAGATGGATCTAACTATAATTCAGATTCTGAAAAACTCCAACAACTCAAAAAGTTGGGACATCATGTAATGTAACAATTTCTTGTATAGATTTTATCCCTACTGTAGTGGACTTTTTGGGGTTACTGTGCAATTTTCTTTTAAAAGAGATAAATTCTTAACAATCACTTTGAAAGTTTTGCATAACACAAGGGCAGGGGTTATTTATCGGGTTAATTTCAGTGATGATGTCTGGCTTTTTGTTGCCTGTCTGATAACTGTAAAGATATTGTTTGAATTAAGAAGGATGTTTCACCTCAGTCCTTTGAGTATATTGTCCATTACACAAACTAGGCAATAATGCAAACTTGATTGGCAGTTTCATTTGGAGATTACTGATGAAGTAGGATGGCCTTGTGTTCAAATCGTTCAATTGCTCATGAAATGTTGATGTTTAAAATTCTGGTCCATAACAGCAATTTAGAAAGATTTTATTCAAATGATGCAATTGTTATCTATAATGAAAAAGTACAAGTCAAAATACCTTTTCCAAATCAATTAAAACTTTTTTTTCTTGTTAAATAGCATGTTTCCGTCTAATTTTAATATTTTGTGTGCAACATAAAATAATGAAAAATGGAAATTTCAGTGTAAATTGTTCATACATTTTGCATATTGGAAGAATAGTTGGAGTTCATTCAGATGTAAACCTGTAACTCCTTAGTAGTAAACCAGTGGTGGGGGATAGATCATTTTAGCCATATCTCAAATAGGTATATTCCTGGAAAATCTGATTTTCTTATTATTATTTCCCCAGTAAAGTATTCAAATCATTTCTGCCTGCCTTAACACTCCTTGGAATCATATGGCACCTTTTTAATATCGTGAAACATCCCAAGATGATTTCCAGAAGGAATTGAACACTAAACAGAAGCTGAGCGACTAGTTATGTAAATAACTAAAGGTACAATTAAAGGAGAACATCGGTGTCCTTTGAAGAGAGATACATAAAGATACAGTGAGCACGAGTCTGAGTCCTTGATCATAGTCCCATATCAGGAGGAGAATAAAGAACAATTCAGCACAATTCCAAATGATTTAGTGATTGAAATAAATTGTGCATCGATGAAAGATTATGACATTTGGATGACAAAGTAGTTCTGATGACAGACAGCAGTTTTAATCAAAATTTTAGTAGGGGAAGGGGAGATTTTGAAACTTGTGAAATCCACATTGATACCATTGGGCTGCACGGTTCCCAGGCGGAATATGAGGTGCTGTTCCTGCAACTTTTGGGTGGCATCGTTGTGGCACTGCAGGAGGTCCAGGATGGACATGTCATCTAAGGAATTGGAGGGGGAGTTGAAATGGTTTGCGACTGGGAGGTGCAGTTGTTTATTGTGAAACGAGAATAGGGTGTTCTGCAAACTCGTCATTGTCTACAGGAATAGTGCCAGATGACTGGAGGATAGCAAATGTGGTTCCCCTGTTCAAGAAGAGGAGTAGAGACAACCCTGGTAATTATAGACCAGTGAGCCTTACCTCGGTTGTTTGTAAGATGTTGGAAAAGGCTATAAGGGATAGGATTTATAATCATCTAGAAAATAATAAATTGATTTGGGATAGTCAGCACGGTTTTGTGAAGGGAAGGTCGTGCCTCACAAACCTTATTGAGTTCTTTGAGAAGGTGACCAAACAGGTAGATGAGAGTAAACCGGTTGATGTGGTGTATATGGATTTCAGCAAGGCGTTCAATAAGGTTCCCCACAATAGACTATTGTACAAAATGCGGAGGAATGGAATTGTGGGAGATATAGCAGTTTGGATCAGAAATTGGCTTGCTGAAAGAAGACAGAGGGTGGTAGTTGATGGGAAATGTTCATCCTGGAGAGCAGTTACTAGTGGTGTACCGCAAGGGTCGGTGTTGGGTTCACTGCTGTTTGTCATTTTTATAAATGACCTGGATGAGGGCGTAGAAGGATGGGTTAGTAAATTTGCAGACGACACTAAGGTCGGTGGAGTTGTGGATAGTGACGAAGGATGCTGTAGTAGATAAGCTGCAGAGCTGGGCTGAGAGGTGGCAAATGGAGTTGAATGCAGACAAGTGTGAGGTGATGCACTTTGGTAGGAGTAACCAGAAGGCAAAGTACAGGGCTAATGGTAAGATTCTTAGCAGTGTAGATGAGCAGAGAGATCTCGGTGTCCATGTACGCAGATCCTTGAAAGTTGCCACCCAGGTTGACAGGACTGTTTAGAAGGCATACAGTGCTTTAGCTTTTATTGATAGAGGGGTCGAGTTCTGGAACCAAGAGGTTATGGTGAGGCTGTACAAAACTCTGGTGCGGCCGTACTTGGAGTATTGTGTACAGTTCTGGTCACCGCATTATAAGAAGGATGTGGAAGCTTTGGAAAGGGTGCAGAGGAGATTTACTAGGATGTTGCCTGGTATGGAGGGAAGGTCTTACGAGGAAAGGCTGAGGGACTTGAGGCTGTTTTCATTAAAAAGAAGAAGGTTGAGAGGTGACTTAATTGAGACATATAAAATAATCAGAGGGTTAGATAGGGTGGATAGGGAGAGTCTTTTTCCTAGGATGGTGACGGCGAGCACGAGGGGGCATAGCTTTAAATTGAGGGGTGAAAGATAAAGGACAGATGTCAGAGGTAGTTTCTTGTCTCAGAGTAGTAAGGGAATGGAACGCTTTGCCTGCAACGGTAGTAGAGTCGCCAACTTTAGGTACATTTAAGTTGTCATTGGACAAGCATATGGACGTACATGGAATAGTGTAGGTTAGATGGACTTGAGATCGGTATGACAGGTCGGCACAACATCGAGGGCCGAAGGGCCTGTACTGTGCTGTTATGTTCTATGTTCTAAAGCGGTCCCCAAGCCTCTGCTTGGTTTCGCCAACGTAGAGGAGGCCACAATGGGTAAAGCGGATACAGTATACCACATTGGCAAATGTGCAGGTGAACATCTGCATGATGTGGAAGTCTTCTTGGGGCCTGGGATGGGGTTGAGGGAGGAGGTATGGGAGCAAGTGTAGCACTTCCTGCAGTTGCAGGGGAAAGTGCCGGGTATGGTGGGATTGGAGGGGAGTGTGGAGCGGACAAGTGAGTCACGGAGAGAGTGGTCTCTCCGGAAAGCAGACAAGGGTGGGGATGGAATAATGCCTTTGGTGGTGGGTTGGATTGCAGATGGCGGAAGTGTCGGAGGATGATACGTTGTATCCGGATGTTGGTGGGGTGGTATGTGAGGACGAGTGGGATTCTGTTTTGGCAGTTATTGTGGGGACGGGGTGTGAGGGATGAGTTGCGGGAAATGTGAGAAACACAGTCGAGGGCATTCTCAACCACTGCAGGGGGGATGTTGCGGTCCTTGAAGAACGAGGAATCTGCGATGTACGAGAGTGGAATGTCTCATCCTGGGAGCAGATGTGGTGGAGGTGAAGGAATTGGGAAAAGAGGATGGAATTTTTGCAGGAAAGTGGGTGGGAGGATGTGCATTCTCGGTAGCGGTGGGAGTCAGACTTGAAATGGATATCGGTTTCTAATTGGTTGCCTGCAATGGAGACAGAGAGGTCCAGGAAGGTGAAGGATGTGTTGGAGATGGCCCAGGTGAACTTGAGGTTGGGGTGGAAGGTGTTGGTGAAGTGGATGAACTGTTCAAGCTCCTCGTGGGAGCATGAGGCGGTGCCGATGCAGTCATCAATGTAATGGAGGAAGAGGTGGGGTTTGGGGCCAGGGTAGGTGCGGAAGAGGGATTGTTCCACGTAACCTACAAAGAGGCAGGCATAGCTTGGGCCCATGCAGGTACCTATGGCCACCCCCTTTGCTTCAAAATCTCCCCTCCCCCCAATTTATCCCAAAACCAGCCCAGCTCATCCCTGCCTCCCTAACCTGTTCTTTCTCTCACCTATCCCCTCCTCGCACCTCAAGCCGCGCCTCCATTCCCTACTTAACTAACCTCATCCTGCCCCCTTGACCTGTCCATCCTCCCCAGACTGACCTACCCCCTCCCTACCTCTCCACCTACACTCACCTCTACTGGCTCCATCCCCACCCCTGTAACATGTCTGTCTCCTCTCCATCTATCTTCTCCTCTATCCATCTTCGATCTGCCTCCCCTTCTGTCCCTATTTATTTCAGAACCCTCTTCCCCCCCTCCCCCTTTTCTGATGAAGGGTCTAGGCCTGAAACGTCAGCTTTTGTGCTCCTATGGTGCTGCTTGGCCTGCTGTGTTCATCCAGCTCCACACTTTGTTATCTTGGATTCTCCAGCTGCTGCAGTTCCCATTATCTGTTCTAAATCTTCGTTTTGTTTCTTAATCAGTTTTACAACTGGATCAATTTGTTTCAAAAATCCTATGTTGTTTTCCTTGCAGCTGTGTACAAGTATTAAATGAAAGTTGAGAGTTATTTACACCATGCTGGTAAAGTATTTTTTATTTAAAACATTTTCTCTACACTTCTCAAGTCTTTCTAAGGACAGTTCATTTAAACAGCTGCTTTGACTTTCACTTGTACAAAACATAAGCACAATGGCAGAGATGCTTGACTAACTTGTAAGTGTGCCTTACAGTAAAATACTTGTGAACTTTATTAAGTAGTTAAAAAGAGATTGAGTGCTGGACTTTGCTGATCCTAGGCTGTACCACTTTTGGGGATATTTATGGCAAGTGTCCCATCACAACTTACAACTTTTCTCACATTATCTTCTGCTCCTCATTTCATTAATTATATGTTCTTCTGGGACAGTCATGTAACAGAAGAGGTGAAATTCCCTCAGCTGCCAGTACCGTTCAGCGTGCAAACTGCTGATACTACATTCAAAGCCCAGTTGTACATCACTTGTTTTTGAAACCAAGAATTATCTTTCACGCTGGCTTCTTTGGAAACTAAAATATCACCAAAAGAAGCTGCCACCCCATTTTCCAGATAGAAACCTGGAGGTCTTGATAGACAGGGTGGTCAAGAGAATGGCCATCCTCTACCCAGCTGACCACCAGAGGTGGCTAAGACACCAAATAAAGCCAGCCTAGGCACAGAGACCAGGACCAGATGAATGCTCAGCAGTGTTGGTAAAAGGTCAATGATCTTGCAAACTCTGCAAGGATAGGTGTCACCATCTTCCACTACATACATCTCAAACTCTCATGAATTACCAGTCTCTAATGCATGAAGCATTTCTACTCAAGATCTCTCACCCACCTCTTCCTCCACAGCTTCTGATTCTGCCTATCACTGGTATAAAAGTTATGTAATCCACAGAGACTGGCAGCTTCCCAATTAAGCACAAAGTGAGTGTTTGCTAAGAAGCAAAGCCAAAGGTTGCACCTTGTGTGGATCCATTGGTTGGCTGTGTGACTCCTTGTGCAAAAAGAGCTGGCAGGAGTGATGCAAGTCAAAAGCTATATGTGAGCTCCAAAATGAAGTCCTGAAGGGCTGTTTTGGTCTATAACCTGAAATGATAATGGGGTGGGCCTGGTGATTTGTCAATGCTGACTTCAGAGGTAGATAGGACATCATTGTCTATAGAGCAGTCAAGGATGTGGTGAAGAGACATTGAAATGGAGGCCCAGCAAAGCAAGCCATCAGCTGCATTTGACAGGTAACTACTCTGACTTTCAAGTTGGAAAGTGGACCCGCCCAGCTTCTCAGGAGAAGGGTGACAATTGCAAGTTGCACATAAATTAGGCTCGTTGGTATATCAATGAGATAAAAATGAATGGAAATAAGGTAGTCACCACTTATCAGCAAGATTCTGGCCCCATCATTGAAAACTTAAGTGTAAAATTTGTTTTTCAATGTGAAGGTTATGATTTTTTTTCCACTCTCGCTATATTTTTACCACATCCTTTGCCATTGCCCAGATTGCTAAAGATCTTTGAAATACAAGAGCCTAGAAATTTAATCACAGTACTCACAATTTTGAAACACAAATTTGATGGATTGAAAATGGCATATCTCGCCATCTGCGAACAGAGATGCACTTCAACCATTCAAGGCGTAGCCCAGATGTTCAATAAAACAAGGACACATGTTGTTTGGAGAGCATTTAGTTGAATTTGGGCTGACCAAAAACCTGGTTCCCAGTGAATTGGAGAATGAATTGACAAGGATGTAACTTCTCATTAAGTATTGCAGCTCTGAGTTGACAGCACTCGTCCTGACAATACTGTTGAGGTCAATAAACCTCATCTCTCACTGTCTTACTCTCTGCCTCCTAAAAGGACATGACCTGTCTCCTCTATATCAACTTCCTGCTGTGGGTGGTCTTGTTTCTAGTTGCCATAATGCACCTACTGTAATTCTTCCCCCTCGCAAACTAAAGAGCACTGGTAGTGTTGGCTATGCAACAGATTTGCACTGAGCTATCATTTCAGAATAGTCATTGTTTCACACAAACAAATACATTCAGGTATGCCTTGCCATGCATTAAATTGAAAGGAGCAAAGATTAATGGTAAACCACAGGATTGTAAAAGTTATAAAGCAAAAAGTTTCAAACAAAAAAGATAGTAAGTATAAACTTTGTAGATAAACTTTCAAGTATTACCAAGTTGGACAGCAAGAGCTTTAAATTTATAAAATTTGAAGAAAAGGGCCAAAGTTAACATAGGCCCCTTGGAGAACAAGGGTGGGGAAATAATACAATAGAACATAGAACATTACAGCACAGTACAGGCCCTTCGGCCCTCAATGTTGTGCCGACCTGTCATACCGATCTGAAGCCCAACTAACGTACACCAGTCCATGTACGTCCATATGCTCATCCAATGACGACTTAAATGTACCTAAAGTTGGCGAATCTACTACCGTTGCAGGCAAAGCGTTCCATTTCCTTACTACTCTCTGAGTAAAGAAACTACCTCTGACATCTGTCCTATATCTTTCACCCCTCAATTTAAAGCTATGCCCCCTCGTGCTTGCCGTCACCATCCTAGGAATAATGGGGAACAAGGATATGGCACCGGAGTTGAATAAATACTTTGTATCAATTGTCACAGTAGAAGCCACTCAAAGCATTCTGAAACAATACATAATAAAAGTGCAAACAGAGAACAGGAAATAAGGGTAATAATTTGTCACTGGGGGAAAAGTGATGAGGTAACCAATGGGGCTAAACAATGGTAAATCTCTTGGACTTGATGGGATGCATCCTAGGGCATTACAAGACGTAGCTACAGTAATAGTAAATACACTGATAGTAATCTTCTAAGATTCCTCGGATTCTGGAAAAATCCAGATGATTGGAAAACTGATGTGATGCCTTTTTTTTTCAAAAATAGTGGGAGACAAATCTAGAAGTCAGTTGGCTCAACATTTGTTATTGGGAAAATGTTCAAAGCTGTTATAAATGGTGTAATAGCAGCATATTTGGAATTACATAACATGATCAAATAGAGGCAGCATAGCTTCATGAAGGGGAAATCATGCCTGGAAAATGTATTAGAGTTCTTTGAGGATGTAACGATCAGAATAGATTAAAAGGGATGCAGTGGATGTAATATCTGGATTTTGAAAAGGTGTTTAATAAGCTACCACATATTAGACTTCTTAATAAGAGCCTGTAGTTTTGGAGGTAGTATATTAGTATAGATAGAAGGTTGACTACATCATAAAAGACAGAGATTTGAGATAAAGGGGAATTTTCAGGATAGTAATCTGTGTCTAGTACAATGTCACAGGGGTCAGTGATGGAGCCACAATTCCTTACACTTTGCTAATCAAAGTTATTAATTTGTATTGTACATACCAAAGCCAGGTTTGCTAAAGACATTTAAAAAAAGCTGGGAAAGCAAGTAGTGAGGGTTCCTTGAAAAACTCGAGAGGGCAATACAGAACGATTAAGTGAGTAGGCAAAACTTAGAAAGTGAAACATAATGTGGGAAAATATGAGGTTATTCACGTTGGCAGGAAGAATAGAGAAATTGAATATTAGTTAAATGGAGAAACACTGTAGAAAACTACAGTACAGAGGGATTTGGGAACCATCAGGTGTAAATCTAAAAAAAAAACTGGCTTACAATTCAGCTGGTAATAGAGAAGACATGATTAGATTTAAAAGGAATGAAAGAGGAAAAAATAGCCAAAATAATAAAAAGGCACAAGCCAGATCGTAGCTGGAATACTGAGAGTAGTTTTAGGCTCCTTATATAAGGAATAATATATTAGGATTAGATGCAGTCCAGAGAAGGCTTATGAAGTTGACCCCAGTATGGAAAAACTGTCTTGTGGAGGGATGTTGAGTCGGTTGGCTTTCTACTCACTGGAGTTGAGAACACTGAGAGATGACCAAATTGAAATGTACAGGATCCTTAGGAGTTTGGACATATTACATTATATTTGCACAAGTACTAAAGTTCCATCTGCTTACTATGCTTAACCTTATTATGGCTTTTCAAATAAACCTAGCTAAAGTTTACAAAAAATTAAAAGAGATATTTTACCTTAAATATGGTACTTGTCATTCATTGAGCCCAATTCATTAGCAAACATGTAGGTTAAACTTGGTATCATTTGTATAACCAATCTAGAAAAGACTGCTCTAACTTTGAAAGGTAGGCAAATATATTTCAGTGGAGGCAAAGAGATTGCTTCATTACCTACATGTCTAGAGTGATTGTATTAAATGTCTAAATCTAAAGTGTGGTCGGGTACAATTTTGTGTTTTTAATTGACCTATTTTGTATCATATTTATATCATATCATGAATATTTATATCATAGCACATGCTTATTCGTTGTACCAAACTTTGCCTGCAGATAGGTGAACCTGCAGCTCCTTCTTTATACTTCTAACTCTAAGGTTTGATCTGAAACATCTGAGGAAAAAGTCAAGACTCACACCCCTTTTAATAATTGCTTGCAACATTGATATACTAAAAAACATCTGTCTGCAGCTCCTCTTATGTTAAATTGACAGTGTACTTTTAAACTTTGCATTACACCTGAACTGTATTTATGCTGTTAAAACCTTAGAGATTTGCTCCTATGTCTTTTAGGTTTCATTAGTCATCTTATTTTAGTTTATCTAAACCCCTTGTAAACCTTATCTTCTGATAAACTTCTTGCTGTGCAGTGCTACTTCTGAACGTGTTTCCTTAAAACTACCAAAAACTCTCCACTAAGCTCTCTGAAATTGATAGCCAATGTTTGGAAAAATTCAGCCAATATAATCAGTCAATTGTAACATTAAAGAAAAACGTCAAATTCAAAATAGACCTTTTGGGAAGGAAATCTGCTGTTCTTACCTGACCTGGCCTATATGTGGCTCAAAATTAACAGACTCCAATGTCCTCTGAAGTAACCCAGATAACTAATATGCCCAAGGGAAATTAAGGATCGGCAACAAATGCCAGCCTTGCCAGCGACGCCCACATCCCATGTAAGAATAAGCAAATGGTTTGATAGATTAATGGTAAGAAAATGATGAGTGTGCTTGCAAAGTAACTGGGGATGTGAGGACTGCTGTAATGGCTGGGTTTGATGAGGTAAAGTGATATACACAGAAGAATATAGGGGAATATGCAACTGTCATAATCTTTCCTGATCTGGTTAGTGCACTAAAGCAATTTGTGTACCGATTACATGTGGCGCTATGGTTCTATTGCAGATTTCTGTGAAAACCCTCAGCCGTACTTCCTTTTTGTTAGCAGCCGATGGTTTCTTCCTCTCAATACTGAAGAAGTATATCAATCTCTGGCTCCACATTTTCCTCATAAGCACCTCAAGTTAGCATCATAAAACTGGTGCAACTTTTGCCTGTATGGAATTCATAGTTGTACTTTGTCTTCGACATTTTTAATCATGTTATGGCATACCTCAGGGACAGCTGAGACTTGTGCCTAGACCTTCTTGTCAAGAGATAGGAACACTACCATTACACCACAGGAATCTTCACATATTTTATCTTATCTTTCTTCCAACTCTTAACTCATCCAATTGTTATCTTTAGATTTGCTTTTTAAATGCAGGTGTTATGATTGAGTCAAGGAATGGATGCCAAATTCCAAAATAAGTCAATAGTGAGCTGACTGAGTTTAAAGAAAAACCAATCGCAGTCTCATTGAATTTACTAAGATAACAACATGTAGAGCTGGATGAACACAGCAGGCCAAGCAGCATCAGAGGACCAGGAAAGCTGACGTTTTGGGCCTAGACCCTTCTTCAGAAATGAAGATTCTGAAGATTTCTGAAGAAGGGCCCAGACCCAAAACGTCAGCTTTCCTGCTCCTCTGATGCCGCTTGGTCTGCTGTGTTCATCCAGCTCGACATGTTGTTATCTCAGATTTTCCATCATCTGCGGCTCCTACTATCATTGAATTTACTTCCAGGTGTCACATTTGAAATAACGTGTTCTCGCCCGCACATTTTGCAGTGTATCTCTGAGAATAAGGATTTAAGTCAAATTTAAAAATTAATCTGAAGAGATAAAATATTTGAAGGAGTGGTGCAGGGCTGACTACCAGTAGCTGGGTTTTTGATGAAATCGATATGCTGTTTGAGTTGGATGTGAGGAGGATTTCCCTCACTGACATTGTAAATACCTTCCGGTGAGAAAGCCACTCATTCATTCTTTCAGGTAGTGCTGATTTGTACAGAATCTAGAAATAAAATCATTTGAAGCCAAACACAAGGGAAAGTGGCAAGTTAAGACCAATACCAAGAATTCTTCAAAAGTCTATGCCAAACTGTTCCAGCTATATTTCTTGCCTGTGGCATTCTCTTATTTATGCTGCTTTTTCACTGCATATCATTGATGGCCATTATGCACGTCTCTTTTTATTCTGGGTCATTGTTAATTCTTATATTACATTTTTACTTGTCTTAGATTTATTCCACGTATTTCCAAAACAATGTACATTTACTAGTTGGATGAGGATTTTTCCAACAATTCATTTCTTCAGTGTTTGTAAGTCACCTGACAGCTGCAGAGATGTCTCAGAAGTTTTGACCTTTCTTTTCTTCATTCATACAATTGAATGCATTATTGTAATGCTATTATTGGGATTTTGTCCTTGAAACTATCATTCATTTTCAACAAGGACACCCTTGTTGCAAGATTGTGTAAGTGCCATATGTTTCTTCTTCTACGTTTTAGAAAATATTCAGCGTTTCTAAAGGTGAGAAAATTTATTATGCCACTCATAGAAAGGTTTTATTTGTGAATTGTTCTGTAGCTTATTCTTGTCACATATCATGTTTGGTAAATTGGTTGATAACCTTCGCCATGATTAGTATGCCCTGCAGTATAGCTGTTTGATTTTAGTAAGTAGGTCTCCAGGTAAACATGAAACATTCATTTCAGCAAATGTGGAAGCTACTAGCTCGGTTTCTTTGGATCACTGGGAAGGGATGAAGCTGGAAACCATCATGTTTAGCTACCAAATTGAATGATTGCTTTCAAAACAGATTTTTATTTTGAACAATCTCATTCACCCCATCATCTTAATTTCTAGATGCATTTTATCTTTTTTCTTCCAAACTTGGCCAAAGCAGTAAAAACAAATGTGCAGCTCATGCCTCAGAGGACTTCTGTTTCTATTTTATTTAAGTTTTTGTTTTGGGGAATGCAGAGCCTTCTTCAAAATGTTTTATGTTGTTTATTGTACAATTTCTTACATTCACAGACATAGCAAATGTTTCTTGTATGATATAATAAGATGTATCAGTGAACACCTACAAAGTTCCAATTACAATTTAAATGAAGATTCAAATTTAAGCAATCAGGCGCTGGTTAATATAAGCTGTAGGTTCCATGTTAGTTGGTGCCAGTGGCTAAGTTATGCAACATCATAGACTTTGAAATATGCTGGAGAATGGTACCATACAAAGGTTTGTGTCCATTGAAATTAATAGGTGCTTGGAAGCACTGTACTTAACAGCAGAATTAGGCCATCCATGCCTTTGAGACAACTTCTCTGTTCAATAAGATCATGGCTAATCTGATCTGCACTCTACTTCACTTTCCTGTCTGCCACTCCTTACCTGTTTCTGTCAGTCAAGGCATGACTGGTTTGTCATTTGGAAATGCAAATATTCTAATATTTCAGTCAAATTAAAATGTGTACGAGAGCAATTGCGTCTCACTAACTTAATTAAGTTTTTTGAGCATCTAACTAAAAAGATTGATGAGGAACAAGGGGTGGACGTTGTTCGCAAGGACTTTAGTAAAACCGTTGACAAGGTACCGCATGGTAGACTAATTAGTAAAGTTAGATCACATGGCCAATTGGATACAAAATTGGCTTGATGGTGGGAGACAAAGAGTGGTGGTGGAAGGTTATTTTCCAGAAGCCAGCCTGTGTCCAGCAGTGTTCCGCAGGTATAGGTACTGGGTTAGCAGTTGTTTGTGTTTATAGAATCATTTTGGATGAGAATTTAGGAGACATTGTTCGTTAATTTGCAGATGACACCAAAATCGGTTGTATCGTGGACAGTGAAGAAGGTTATCTCGGATTACAAAGAGTTCTTGATTAGTTGGGTCAGTGGGCTGAGAAGTGGCAGATAGAGTTAAATTTGGATAAGTGCCATGTATTGCATTTTGGTGAAACAAAAGAAGGCAGGACTTATACAATTAATAGTAGGGCCATGGTAATGGAGAACAGGAAGATCTAGGAATTCAGTTATAATACTCTTTGAAATTTGCATCACACATAGAAAGGATGGTCAAGGAGGCATTTGGCACGCTTGCCTTCATTGCTCAGACCTTTGAATATAGGATCTGGGATGTCATGTGGAAGGTGTACAGGACATTGGTGAGGCCTCTTCTGGAGTACTATGTACAGTTGTAGTCACCCTGCTATAGGCAGGATATTATTAAATTGTAGAGGGCTCAGAAAACTTTGCCAGGAAGTTGCAAAGAATGTAAGGTATGTGTTATAAAGATAGGCTGGGACTTCCCTCACTGGAACCCTAGGAGGTTGAGGGATGATCTTATAAAGGCTAATACAATCATGAGGGGCATAGGTAAGGTGAATAGCAAAGGTCATTTCCCAGGATGGGAGAGTTCAAAATTAAGGGACATGTGTTTAAGGTGAGAGGAGAAAGATTTAGAAAGGACACGGGGGTCAGAATAGTTTGTATGTGGAATGAACGCCAGAGGAAGTGGTGGTTGCAGATACATGGGACCACCACCAACTGCAAGTTACTCTACAAAACATTCATTATCCAGACTTGGAAATATAGTGCCATTCCTTCCATGTCACTGAGCCAAAATCCTGGACATCCCTCCCTAGCAACATGGTGGAGGCAGCCACATCTGGTAGAATACAACGGTTTAAGGAGGTAGTTCACACCTTCTTCAAGGGCAACTAGACATGGGCAAATGCCAGTGATGCTCACATCGCTTATGAAGGAATAGAAAATGCACACAAACTTAAGTGTTTGGAAGGAAGCATGCATCAGATTTCCATTTGTAATCCTTCTAAATACACACAGGTGGCTTCACAGAAGTTGGCCTCACATCCAGCAACTGAACAATTAACACTCCATCTGCAACACAATGAAACAAAATGTGCAGTATGTATTATTGATTAGAAATTGCTGAAAACACTCAGTAGATTAGACAGCATCTGTGGACAGAGCAGAAACTTAACACTTTCAGAATGGATCCCTTAACAAACCACATTGTAACTTTTGCATGTCTCTCCTATCCTGAGCACGTCACAGCAATTTGCATGCTTGCCAACCCCTCATCTCTACTAGTTCTCTATGTAGCCATTCACTAAGACTAATTGTTTAAAAAGAAACAGACATTGGGTTGAAAAATTAGCATTAGTGAGTGTCTACATAGCCAACTTATGAGCTGTAAGCATTGCAGAACAACAAACACCATCTGTATCTCTCAGCAAGAAGTTAGCATTAATGCTGGGACTTTCCTAGCTACTGTTAATGTGAAGTAATCATTGAGATGTCACCCACTGCTTGTGAAAAGATGCATGGGATCGATTGCTGTTGACTTGATGCTGTAAAGATGGTAAAAAAATAGCTGGTCATAAGGCAGATTGACACTTCTCAAATGAGTGTCCAATACTGTGGTTAATCAATTATAATTCCTTCTTATTGGGAAAACTATTTTATAACTAGGTGTTCTGGCCTGTACAAACTGTAGAGTTTGTGACATGGCAATTTAACCCATAAAATCTCTACGTTTTCTTTACCATCATTGCATAAATTAGATAATCTGCATTACCTTTATTTCTACTGCGTTATAGGCTAATATTTCTTGGTATTAGTACAAGAGTTGTTTGAATACAGATGTTACATTTAGTCAATATGACGGCAGCTTTGGTCTATGTTAAATTTGTGCCTGATATTACTAATTTTTAATATGATTCACCTCTGCCATTGATCTTTATCTTTAAATGGCATATCAGCACAATTCAAACACATTTAGTGTAGTCCTACCCTTATCAGAAATGTGTTTTCTTTTATTTTCCATGAAATGTTATTAGTACTTACTGTGCTTCCATGGTAAATCAATTTATTATGCTTCTTTTTGAGTCATTTCCTACAAAATTATGCACTTCAGTGTATTAATGGATCAGAATTACAGATACACTATTACGTTCTGAGGACTAAATTGAATCACAGGGGGGTGCGTGTTTCAAAGCTATCCATTTGAAAGCTTCATTAATCGTTTGTCAATTATAATAAATTAGCCATTTCAGACTAAGGAATACCAGGTCCTAAGTGACCATGTTCAGGTGAGCAGAAACCTGAATGATCAGCAATATTCTAAGATTAACAACAAAGTGATATTATACAAGAGGAACTGAATAGAAATAACCCACTTTCTATCAATGCATATCAGAAATTATTAAAACAGGTAAATACAGAAGATGAAATGCAACAGCAGCATAGGTAGAAGCAAACCAGTTCAAGAGGAAAAGGAGTCACAAGGTCCTGTTAGATCTAAGACTTCATAAGAGAAAATTTCCCTTGTATTCTACATGGAGCCAAAGTATATAAATATTTACAGAAAACAGACTTACAAAATTTTACATAAAATATTCCACTGAGGTGGCAGATGAACTGCACATGACCATTCAAAAAATTAAAATCAACCATTAAACCATTTCAATTCTAATTTAACCCTTTTGTATTGTTTTTTTTCTGTGTAGTATTTTCACTAACATGAACAAGTAATCTGAGAGACAAACCTGGAAAGAAATTTAGTAGGGTGAATTCTCAAATTTCAACTTGAGAAATCGAATATTTCTTTTCAGCTTTTGCATCATTTAACACACACATTACGAACCTGCTTGACATGATCTCAAGTCAAATATTTAAAGGGCCAGTGCAAAAATAAAATTTGGAGGAGTTATAAGGTGTTATAGCATGGATTGCTGAAGTACAAGGCTAGCACTCTGTATCAATGAACTGCATCCCTGTCCATTGGCAATAGAGAGACTTTGAATTTTCAGCAGCTTGAAGACAGAATTCAGAATCTCTCTAGACTTTATTTCTTCAATGACTCAACCAAAAGATTCTTGAATATGCAAGTTGTCCAGATTTTACCTCATTAGACTGGACAAGTTCATATCACTTTCATTTATCTTCTAGTACTTTGAAGAAGAGGGCAAGATTTCATGTATATGCATGCATGGTGGAAGAAATGTCTTCTGCAAATAGTGTGAGGTACAAGCTGGGATAATGATAAAGGTGGGAGCAGGGCTGAAGATACTTCAAAAAAATCATTCCTGTGAGAATTCCTACAGCTGAGATTTTGAGTGATCCTGGCATCATCTGACAATATATGCAGCTGGCTGACAATACGAGCACCATTTTTATTTTATTTGTTGACCACTTTCCATGTCTGCCTCCGTATCCTTATTCTCAGATGATGATTAATGAACACTTCATATCTTATGTTCACTGCTATGCAGTTCAGCTCTGGACACATACTTTGGATTACTGAAGAGCGCTTCCAGACCTGCTCAAGCAACTGTGGAACATCTTCACCAAGGCTTAATGAATTATGCAGCTGAATTATACACCTTTTCCAAACATTTTTTTACCTCACTTTTACAATTCTTTAAGTGTTATTGTCTCCTACTAGTCTGTCCTTAATTCCACTTCAATATTAGACAATGTTTAACATGGGCTCTGATGATCTAATGCTATTACCACTAAGCTAGTAATAGATGAACGCAAATTATTGATCTGGGGGCATGGGTTTGGTGAGACTAAGACTATTCTCACTAATAGTAGCTCTGCAATGTTTTTCTCTGAATAATTATCCAATAGTCTTTGGAAAGCTGTTGTGGTATTCTTTTAAGTAGATTGATTGTGTTTTTTCACTGCTATGCAGTTCAGCTCTGGACACATACTTTGGATTACTGAAGAGCGCTTCCAGACCTGCTCAAGCAACTGTGGAACATCTTCAACAAGGCTTAATGAATTATGCAGCTGAATTATACACCTTTTCCAAACATTTTTTTACCTCACTTTTACAATTCTTTAAGTGTTATTGTCTCCTACTAGTCTGTCCTTAATTCCACTTCAATATTAGACAATGTTTAACATGGGCTCTGATGATCTAATGCTATTACCACTAAGCTAGTAATAGATGAACGCAAATTATTGATCTGGGGGCATGGGTTTGGTGAGACTAAGACTATTCTCACTAATAGTAGCTCTGCAATGTTTTTCTCTGAATAATTATCCAATAGTCTTTGGAAAGCTGTTGTGGTATTCTTTTAAGTAGATTGATTGTGTTTTCTATACAGGTCACAGAAGGTTGAAATAATGCAATATATTTTGTGATTCAGACTTAATCTCATTTGTTTAAGAAATTTCTTAACTCAGACATATATACAAGTTCTCCAATTATGTAATATGGCTTCCAACATCTCAAACCATTAATAAATGAACATATACATCTTTGTGTTACCAATCTCCCTTGTGTGGTTGCTGCCTTGATGTTTGCATACTAAATAAATACAAGGAGAAAAAAATAAAAGCCATGATTGAATTGGCCTCCAGTATATTTTTCAGACAATGTGTTCCAAATTTCAACCATTCACTGGATATTTTGTTTATCTCTCATTGCCACTTGTACTTGCACAAGACGTCAACCAAGAATAATTGAAATAAATGACAATTGGAATTCATAGCCAAATCTATCTGTCCATATCCTGAGAGTTTACTATAAACCAGAAACTAAGCAGTGTGCCTGTAACAACAAATCAGAGGCTAGAAATTCTACAGTGATGAATTCATCCCCGGCTCGTCAAACAAGGCACAATCAGGAGTATGATGGAATACTGTCCAGTGCCCATTTAAATTGATTACATTTCTTAACTTAACATATCAAAGGGCTACTGTCATGAAATTCAAAAGAAATTTCTGTTGCAATCAACTTTTACCATATATATGTATATAGAATTTCACGTTCTCTTGTAGGCGTAGGAAAATACAAGATGGCTCTTATTTTAGCTTTTCTAGATGCTACCTAGCCTTATCGTGCAATGTGGCCCAAGTGGCCCCATTACTTGAAGGGATCCCTTCACCAGTTCAAAAGGGTTAAATCTGTGACCCACTTTCACTTTGATAAATTCAGTTTTAACCTGATTTATGATCAAATTTGTTCTTTGTAATCCATCAAACAGCTTGTTGTCGTGGTGTGGATGT
This sequence comes from Stegostoma tigrinum, assembly GCF_030684315.1. NCBI lineage: Eukaryota > Metazoa > Chordata > Chondrichthyes > Orectolobiformes > Stegostomatidae > Stegostoma > Stegostoma tigrinum. Next base: position 85,366,004 of record NC_081355.1, on the reverse strand, counting down.
TCTTCCTGGATTTCATGGAACAAAACTAAATCATCAATGTTAGCAACATAATTGTACAACCTTTCTGTAATCTTGTTAACTCATGTTTAAAATGTTTCTGGTAGATTTTTTATTCTTAATGGTTTCATTTTAAATTGTTTGAGTATAAAACTATTGGCTCTTTAGCTGTATCAGTCATGTTGGAACTGGCCAACATTGTTTCAGCAAGCTAATGTTTGTAACAAATCATATTTGTCCAGTCTTCTCAATGCAGTCTTCCACTTGTAGAATCTGATATGAACCCCTCTTTGCATCATGTTGCATGTGCAATAATCAATACATGGTCCTTCCAATCCATCCACTGTTGGTACCATCATGATAGGTGAACTCTAGGCACAATGACTTGATTCAATAATGTCATTGGCCAACTTGAAATTAATCTTTTTCCCTCACTTGAGGTAACTTCTCTGGGTTGACTCAGTAAGGATGTTTTCTTATGGGTAATGTACTCCCAAAATTAACAGCATGTATAGCTAAAGACATTTTCTCCTAGCCAATTTGCACAATTTGTTTTTTGAGTATAAAGCTTTGTTAAGTCACTTTCATTGTCTTCTGGGAGATAGCATTATATAATATGCTATCTAACTTTGTAAGCATCTTTGTTATCCAAACTGATTACTGGAGGGTCGACTTCTGAATTTTCAATTTCTAATTCATTGTAGAATTGCTTTCATATTTTTATTTCATTCCCTATTTCTTTAACCACTGCAATTTTACTTACTTCATCAGTATCCTCCCTGTCATGCTACTGCTTTAACATGTAAATATGTCGTAGTCATTGATTTCTCAACCTATGCAATTCTCACCATATAATTCACAGTTTTGAGTTTCATCCTGATTTAATATCGTGCAGTGAACCTCATTTTAATGATTCTTCAGAGACAGGTAATAATGATAATACCTTGTGTGTGGCAACAATATTTCAAGCTTTGGCCTTTTAATCTGCCATAGTTTTCTATTGCTGATGACTTTTCATTGTTTGCTGAGGACTTTTCAAATATATTTTTGGCTGTTTGTTAGCTTTCCTCTGAAACTTGGCATACTTGGTTTGAAGTGTCTTCTCTCAGCTTTGATTTATATTTTTTCTGTAAATAATTGAAAGAGACCCCTCACCTCATATATCACTCCATATATCCATTCAAAAGGACTGAATCTATGGACTCATTAAAGACATCTTTGATAGCATACAGAAACAAGGGAATTTCTTTATACTAATCATTAACAGATTTTTGACTACAGGCTCTAATCACGATCTTTAAAGTTTGATGCTATCTTGCTCATGCTCCTTGATAAACTGATGATGGTGATAAACTGATGACATAATCTGCTCTATACCTAAACTATTCATTATTTATTTCCAACTCCTAAATAGCTCTTTCACTCACAGTTTTTAAATTAATTTTTCCCAGAGACACTTCTTCAGGAAATCCTCATCGAACATTAACAACATCGAACATACACACACACAGACACACACACACACACAGACACACATACAGACACACACACACACACAGACACACACACACACACACACACACACACACACACACACACCCCTGAGTATTGAGGTGATGAGGTGTCTTGACTGTGTGAGTAGGCACTTTGGAGGGTCAGTAGTGTAGGAGTTGAGAAGGATAAGAGTGAGGGAGAGAAGGTATTGCATGCAACATTGAGAGTGACACAGTTTGCATTTTGGTAGACGGTGGTTTGAGAAACAGAGATAGTATGATGGCAGGTAGCAGACAGAAAATAGTAATGCTTGCACTGGTGGAGAAGGTCATTGACCGTCTTCCTACACTGCTGGACATTCCTTCGGATGGCTGAGATTGCGCAGACCCCCCAAGTGGTACCGTTCCATCAGACTGGCAGGACAGTTGTCATGGACACCTCTGTCTACCCTAGGTGGAGAGGACAGCTTTCCTTTACACCAGGACCTTAGGCTCCTGTCAACAATTTTCGTTATCATCCATATCTGGGGCAAACGTCACAAACCAAGTGGACCAGTTCTGGATGACCATGCTTGACTGGATGCAAAGTGGCCTTTTAGATATGGTACCAGTGCCAGGAATTGGGAAAGCCTTTGCAGGGACTTCGGTGAATATGGAAAGTAGATGAATTGTTTGAGCAGGACACCACACGGACAAGATGCATAGTTAATGAGTTGACTTTGGAAGGATAAAATGAGAAACTCACTAGACCTCATGGAGACAGACCCTCCATAACATGAGGGAAAAATGACATTTGGTTGATTACTAGTGAAATTCTGCTCAAACTATGCTTCCTTCAAATAAAAACAGATATCAGTCTTGTGAATATAGTATTATGTAGTTTCAGTTCAGGCCACATGGCACATGTATTAGGTTTGAGGTTTGATTATCAAAGAGTTTACAGATTGTTTATATATTTTATGTGTTAAATTCTAATTTAAATGGGGAAATTGTCTACTCACATAGTCAGTGTTTCGAGAATACTGCACAACTCTTTGCCTTTGTTAGGATCACTAAACCTAACAATTGGCTGTGCATTTTTGCTGAGCTTTACTTGCTTCCATTTTCTAATCTTAACTGCAATGTTGCAGTCATTTGTGTTTTTATCTTTTTGCGTGTGGCAGATTTGCTCATGGAATTAATGTTATTGAATACCACTTTTTAATATAGGAATGTTGTCATAACTAGGCAAGAAAAGAATAAAATAAAACAAAAGACGAAAATCCATCTAGCTGACAATTTACTAGCCTGATACTCTTAGGATACGATGGTACTGGAGATGTTATCTCAATATTGCAATGCGTTAGTCTACAAAATCTCAGGCTTGATGACAGTCAAATTACAGTGACGGGATCTTTCATATGTCACATCTCAGATTTTATTTTGTTTTGCATTTAAAATTTTTGTTTCCTATAAAATTATCAGAATTATTTCAACCTTTACCTTAGTATTTGAGATTGTTAGGTCTATTTTTGCTGAAGCATACATTTACCAATCAGATACTGATTATGTTCAGCAGGTCTGGCAGCATCTGTGAAGGAGAAAACAGAGTTAACGTTTCATTATCGTAACATTAACTCTGTTTTCTCCTTCACACGTGCTGCCAGACCTGCTGAGCTTTTCCAGCAACATTTTTTTTGTTCCTGATTGACAGCATCCGCAGTTCTTTTGGTTTTTATATACTGGTTATGGTTAGTTAAAGTTTACTACTTTCATCCACAAATAATCAAACATATACCAGAACTCAATAGTTGTATATTACCTTGGGTTAATTGTGGATGTAATCTCCCTGGAAGCTGAGGAACTCCACCCACTACCTCCCACCCAATACATCAGCTTCTCGCAGAGTCAATTTAAGAGGCTATTCTAGAAGTAATCTCTGAATAAAATGAGATTGGATCCTGGCAGACATGTAATTCACTGCAAATTCTTCCCCTCCAATGCATAGTTGACGTTGTTGTCAGCTTCTATCATCAGGCATGTTGTAACCAGAAGGTTGTGCCTTTCTGATATATGGTTAATGGGACTAAAATTCCTCATATATCCCCATTTCTTTTCTTGAATATGATATAATATAGTTATTCCTGTCAATGATAAAAACCAGAGATATTTATCTTATCAGTGATAATGGGAACTGCAGATGCTGGAGAATCCAAGATAACAAAGTGTGGAGCTGGATGAACACAGCAGGCCAAGCAGCATCTCAGGAGCACAAAAGCTGACGTTTCGGGCCTAGACCCTTCATCAGAGAAACGTCAGCTTTTGTGCTCCTGAGATGCTGCTTGGCCTGCTGTGTTCATCCAGCTCCACACTTTGTTATATTTATCTTATCCTTGTGCACTACACAAATTCTATCATTGTGCATTAATAAAAAATTCACTGGGGGAGTTTCCTCAGGATTCCCTTGATTGGAGGATGATAAACTGAGGAAATAACATTTCTGTTCATCCGAAGTTAGGCAGGCATTTGGACTCAGAGTGGAATATTTTCTCCTTGCTAGTGTTACCAGTTTTGAAAAAGAGGTTATAACTAATTGATAACGAAGAAACATAACAGTACAGGTACTCCTTGCATTTTTGTAGCACTGTCTGGAAACAATCAGTATGGTCCTTCGGTATCTTCAGCTCACTTACAAAAATCTTGACTATGTCATTGATCATTACAGCTTAATCTTTTTCATGTCTGTGAAGCAGATACAATATCAGGTGAACTGGAATGTTTCACTTACCTTCCACATTTCACTAACATGTTTCAAGATAATGTGGGACTTAGGGCTGTGGGAAGAACAACTCATTTTCCCTAGCATACTTACTTACTGTATTGGTGTGAAAAGGCTTGTGCAGCACAGATCTGAATCAAGACTACTATGTAAAAGGTCCATTGGAGGTATCATATTACTCTCTTTGTCGAGGTCCCCATTGCCTCATTGTTCAGAGCATGATGGTTAAGTGTAATGTGCGTGCATATTATTACCGCTGACTGATCACATTACTGTGGAGCTGCTTTGATTCTGACATTACCCACATAGGCTCACTGGAACAGTCTCCAAAAGGCACCTACACAGAAACTGTTTGCTTCTCTGAATCCACCGAGTTCATGGAAATTGAAAAGGAATGCATGCAAGTGAACATCCAGGGCCAACAAGATGTTGAGCAGCCTCCTAAAGCAGAATTTCCAGCAAGAAAATGCTCTCCTGATGTGGAGAAAATGCAGGAGATCTACAGTCCATCTTCTTCGATGGAATGTTCTCCAGCTGAGAAAGACATAGTGCCACCACTGAATGAGAATATTGCAGAAGACCATGACAAAAGTGTGTCGTCTGCTGGTGCAGGGCATGGCAAACTGTTTAGAGATAGCGGTCAGCACACCTTGTCATGAAGCCAATTGAATGTGCACATCTTCTTTCATTAGGGCCAACAAAGACCATACAGAGTCTCTTCACCATGAGGTTCCGATGCTAGTTCAGGTCTGATGGGAAGGTTGAGGTGGGAGCCGGGTGTACAGGCTGTGGACGCCACATAATCCATGTTTCCTTTATTATGGGCAATTGGAGGACAGAATGGGGGTGTGTGATGGACGATGAGAATCTGTGAGATCTGCAGCAGTGTTCTGAATAGGAGAAAGAGGATGTTCATGAGAAGGAACATCACCTTCACCACCCTACAGCAAAGCAGCATCAGCCCTAGTAACCCGTACAGGACTTTCTTGGCAAATGCTTTCAATGGAACTGTAGGGTGAAGCCATCAGGAATACTGATGCTGCAGAGGCAAGCATCCTCTGTTTAATCCCAACTGCCTATATGGTTTACCAGGCTGTTCGTTTGTTACTTTTCCTCTTGCTTAATAAAAGGTAATTTTACAAACTGATGGAAGTCTTCACAGCATTTGATGCTCACATGTTCAATAATGACCAGGTTCATGCTAATATAGGGTGCTACACAAAGGATAGCTATCCATTTGGAATTTTATTCCCTATCAGTGATTTAAGGTATCAATTTGTTTTTATTGGCCATCACTGGGGCAATCCTCCACACATTGCAATTGTGAAGTTGAGTTCCTGGCTGCAAGTGTTTGATGTGGTGCACGACTGGGTTTTAAATATGATTCAGAGATGATGGGAACTGCTGATGCTATCTGAGATGACAAGGTGTAGAGCTGGATGAACACAGCAAGCCAAGCAGCATCAGAGGAGCAGAAAAACTGATGTTTCGGGTCTGGACTCTTCCTCAGAAAATGCTTGCAATATACAGCAGAATTTCAATGGAAGGCAGAAGAGATTTACACAATGTTTGAGGATTTGAGCTACAAGGAGAGGCTGAATAGGCTGTGGCTACTTTACCTGGAGAGTCAGAGGCTGAAGAGTGGCCTTAGAGAGTTTTATAAAATCATGAGGGGCATGGATAGGTTGAACAGTCAAGGTCTTTTTCCCAAGGTAGGGGAGTCCAAAACGAAAGGATATAGGTTTAATGTCAGAAGGGCAAGCTATAAAAGGGACTTAAGCGGCAATCTTTTCATGCGGAGTGTGTTTGGAATGAGCTACAAAAGGAAATGGCTCAGGTTGGTACAATTACAACACTTAAAAGGCATCTGGATGGGTATATGAAAGACTTAGAGGGATATGAGCCAAATGCTGGTAAATAGGACTAGATTAATTTAGGGTATCTGGTTGACATGGGCGAGTTGGACTGTTGGTCTCTTTCTGTGCTGTACAACTCTATGACCCTATGGAAATTCTCAAACCTCTTTTATAATTTTATCAGATGATTACCAGGAACACTGGAGAAATATTTATGTTTCCCTGGAGTTACTGTCAAATGTTCGCCAGTTATGGTTTTATGTCAGAAGAGTGGCAATAAATTTAAGCAATAATTTTTATTCCCTTTATCTTTACTGACAGCCTGCAGAAAGTTTGGGATTTTTGTTTTTGTGCTTTGGAGTGGGGCTAGAGATGCTTGGTGGTTTGGTATGAATTTGAAGGAGTTTCAATGGTTCTTCCTTCAGCGAGTTCAGAATATGATTGAAATTTGACTTGATGTTCCAACTCCAATGTATTTTTCATCTTACTAGACTGTCTAGAGGACTACAATTTATCAAAATATTTTCAGCACGTCTCAACCTTGTCCTGTGCTCGACTTTGTTTTGTTTATATCGCAAAGGCTGACTCATTCCTGACCTTATAAATTTAGTATTTCAAAGCAGAAATTACTAATGCAGAAGCAATTCCTCAGGCTATAGAGCGACAGTTGATGTTAGATTTTGCTTCCATGTGTCTGTACTGTTCTGTTCAGTGAGGGTAACTGCTATGGATAAAGATGTGTCATATCATCTTTCTGTAAGAAATCCATTGAGCCTGGCCATATATTTGCTGTCAGTCAACAGGTCATTTGGGAAAAGAGACCAGTTGATATCTAATATTCATACCAGCCCTCCCATTTTATCCTGACTGTGAACATCCATTGTTTAAAGTCATTTTGATTTATGGAGCATGTCGTCAAGCTGTTAAACAAATGTTTTTTATTGTTGATGAATGAAGAAAAAAGGATAACTAATGGTACATGTCACAATGTAATGCATTCCTGAAAAATCTCAATCAAAATTATAGGATAATGATCATTATTTTAAAGGGAAGAAAACTTCAGACTGCTCAAAAAAAATTTGGAAGAATGTTGCTTGGTTTTCTTTCTATTAAACATTGCATTCTGTTACATGGAGTGCAAAACATAGAAAGAAAGGGCAATCATTCATACTGCCATGTCTCCATTTCAAAAGTAAAATGCTGAAGATTCTGTAAAACTGAAATGAACCCAAAAAATGTTGAAAATACTCAGCAGGTCAGGTAGCCTTTCTGAAAAGAGAAACACTTTCTGCTTGATTTGTTAGACGAGCATCAATCCAAGAATCTCAGAGGCAATGAGGCTGAAAACTGCTCAAGTGAAACATTGCTGCATTGATGTGGTCATTGTAGCCATGCCTGCTAATTCCTGAGAGCATTCGGATTGCTTCGACAGTCTTCCTTCAAAATCTGGGCATGTGGCTCCTCTGGACCTTTGTTGTCCTTTTCTTTCTCTTTCTGCCCTCCTACAATGAAGCCTGGTATTCAAGGTCCTCCTCTTTACACAGCTCCAGACTTCTTTACATATTTATTCTGCGCAGTGTGTAAAAGATGTCCACAATACAACACACCCTAACTTGCTTATACTGGAGGACTAGAGTTGGCAGTTCAAGTGTATCTTTAAACTGTTAGTGGTCTGTTCAGTGCAGCAATGTGTTAATAGATGGCTTAGTCTGTAGCACCACTCTGCATCCATGACAAGATACCAGGTGGGTTCCAGGAGCCCTCCTTAAAGAGTAATGCTAAACCCCAGCTGTCATGTATGGAATTTAATATTGGTCTGAAGAAGTGGGGTACCTTGGTTTCCTGAAGGATGAAGGCATCAAGATAGTAGCCCGGGAACCAAGTGCGGATTTGGAAGATGCATTTTCTGTGGTCCCCAATTGACTGCACTTTCATTGAGTCACATCTCTTTTCATGCATCTGATTGCCTTGTGTGTCAGTGCTTTGATTGCTGCATAGGTATGATTAATGATTCCCTGGATCTACAGGAATCCCTAATGTCTGTCTCAAAGCCAACGTACTATATTCTGCTGCTCTCCAAAATAAGGTGTCCCAGCTCAGCATGTGAGTGGATCCTGCCCAGGCATGTTCCAAAGGGTCTGGGGGAGATCAGAGAGATGGCAGCTTCAGCAGCAGTGATGGTATCAGCAGCAGCAATGTCAAGAATAGACAACTGAGGTCTTCTGGAGAGCAAAATAAGCAGAGGACTCATCAAAGACCATCCAACTTCTAACTTATTCCTTTACTTTCCGCTGATGTGGGGATGCCAATGTTGGACATGGTTGGGCAGGTCAGAATGCACCTGATGAAGGAGCAGCGCTCCTAAAACTTGTGATCTCAAATAAACCTGTCGGACTATAACCTGGTGTCGTGTCAATATAGTGTGGAGCTGGAGGAAGACAGCAGGTCAGGCAGCACCAGAGGAGCAGGAAAGTCAACATTTTTGGTTTACACCTGTCGTGTGGCTTATAGAGAGTTATAGAGTCCTTACAGTGTAGAAACAGGCCATTCGCACAACAAGTCCACACTGCCCCTCTGAAGAGCATCCCACCCAGTCCCATTCCCTTACCCCTGCATTTCCCATGTGTAACCCACCTAGTTTACACTACGGGCAATTCAGCATGGCCAATCCACCTCGCCTGTAATCTTTGGGCTGTGGCAGGAAACTGAAGCACCCAGAGGAGACCCACACAGACACAGGCAGAATGTTCAAACTCCACATAGACAGTTGTCCAGGGCTGGAATTGAACCCAGGTCCCTGGTGCTGTGAGGCAGCAGTGCTAACCATTGAGCCACCATTCTGACTTCAGACTTTATTTTCCTCGTTTATATTAAGAAATACCTTAATGTTAGCTATTACTTTATTTCTTTACTTTTCTACCTATTTTGTGACATAATGCTTAACTTTTTAACTGTTTCCCTTCTACTTTGTACATAAGTTTTTTGTCCCTATGTACGCTTGTACCTAAATTGGTGCCTTGTGTGGTGATGTTCACTTTTCACTATACTTGAGTACGCGTGATAATAAAATCTAAACCTAAATATCAAATTCTGTCTTTGTTTTGAGGTACTGCATGAGGAAAAACCCCAAACTTAATTTTTTTGAGAGATAAAAACTCTTCAGCATCAGACATACAAAACATTTAGCATTTAAAAAAAACAATAATATCATGCAAATATCTTTTCATTTTCTGTTAAGCTTCTTTGTTAATTGTTTTATCATTGTAGCTGATGTTGCTGTGGGCTGAATTATAGAAACAGACAGCAGGAGTAATGAGTTGTGGCCAGATCCAAGGACCGATGACAGTATAATTACCCTGACTGAAATTGGCAATCCAAAGTGTCAGATTGAGAACAGTTGAATGAACTGCTGGTGGATTCTGTGTGCAGTGAGCACACAGATTAATAGAGCAGTGTGTACCATCTACAAGAAATTTGCAGGCTATAATCTACAAAAAATCTACAGAAATTCACCAACGATCTTAAGCTTCACTTTGCATCAAAAAAGCAAAAATGAGCACTGAAACCTAACTCTTTCTCCTCCGCTCGGTTCGCAATAAACAACTGCACCTCCCAGTCGCGAATCATTTCAACTCCCCCTCCCATTCCTCAGACGACATGTCCATCATGGGCCTTCTGCAGTGCCACAATGATGCCACCCGAAGGTTGCAGGAACAGCAACTCATATTCCGCTTGGGAACCCTGCAGCCCAATGTTATCAATGTGGACTTCACCAGCTTCAAAATTTCCCCTTCCCCCACCGCATCCCAAAACTAGCCCAGTTCGTCCCCTCCCCCCACTGCACCACACAACCAGCCCAACTCTTCCCCTCCCCCCAAAGCATCCCAAAACCAGCCCAGCCGGTCTCTGCCTCCCTAACCTGTTCTTCTTCTCACCCATCCCTTCCTCCCACCCCAAGCCGCACCTCCATTTCCTGCCTACTAACCTCATCCCACCTCCTTGACCTGTCCGTCTTCCCTGGACTGACCTATCCCCTCCCTACCTCTCCGTCTATACTCTCCTCTCCACCTATCTTCTTTTCTCTCCATCTTCGGTCCACCTCCCCCTCTCTCCCTATTTATTCCAGAACCCTCACCCCATCCCCCTCTCTGATGAAGGATCTAGGCCCGAAACGTCAGCTTTTGTGCTCCTGAGATGCTGCTTGACCTGCTGTGTTCATCCAGCTTCACACTTTATTATCTCTTTCTCCTAGAACTGCTGCCTGTTCCTGATCATAAATGTAAGAACAAACTCCTGGTTCACATTTCAGCCTCAACTTTCTGTTTCTCACTAAAGACAGGAAGGAAGGTTTTGTTTTATTCACTCATGTGGTGTGGGCATCGCCAGCTAGCCAGCACTAATCGTCTGTCCTTAATTGTTTTAGAAGGTTTTACTGAAGAAGGGTCTAGGCCCGAAACGTCAGCCTTCCTGCTCCTCTGATGCTTTTGGCCTGCTGTGTTCATCCAGCTCTACACCTTCTGCCTTCAGAAGGTGTTGGTGAACGGCCTCTTTCAACTGCTGTAGTCCATGTGCTGTAGGTTGAATCACAATGCCATTAAGAAGGGAATTCCAGGATTTTGACCCAGTAAAGGAATGGCAAAATATATTTCCAACTCCAAGAATATGGTATGCAGAGTTTTGGTATCCTTCTCTGAGGAAGGATGCTCTTGCTATCGAGGGATTGCAGCAAAGACTTACCAGGCTGATTCCCGGGATGGCGAGTCTGATGTATGAGGAGAGATTGACTAGGTTGGGATTATTTTTGCCGGAGTTCAGTCCAATGAGGGGGGATCTCATGGAGACTTATAAAATTCTAACAGGACTGGACAGGGTAGGTGCAGGGAGGATGTTTCCAATGGTGGGCATGTCCAGAACCATGGGTCACAGCCTGAGGATTCAGGGTAGACCATTTAGGACGGAAATGAGGAGACATTTCTTCCCCCAAAGAGCGGTGAGCTTGTGGAAATCATTACACAGGAAATAGTTGGTGTCAAAACATTGAATGTATTTCAACAACTACTTGTTATGATGAATGAGATCAAAGGTTATGGGAGAAAGCAGGATTAGGCTATTGGGGTGGATGGTCACCCATGAAGAATGCTGGAGCAGGCTCGAAGGGCTGAATGGCCTCGTCCTGCTTCTATCTTCTATGTATGTTTCTAACTCAGGATGGTGAGTGGCCTGGAGGGGCCCTTGCAGCTGCTGGTATTCCCATGTATCTGCTGCCCTTGTTCTTACGGATGGAAGAGGTTGTTGCTTCGGAAGCTGCTGTCTGAGGTTCTTTGGTGAATTTCTGCAGTGCATCTTGTAAATACAGCTGCTACAGATCATCAGCGGTGTAAGGAGTGGATGCCTATGGATGTGATGCCAATCAAGTGGGTTGCTTTGTCCTTGATGGTGACAAGCTTCTTCGATGTGGCTGAATTTGCATTCTTCCTGGCAAGTGGGGAGTATTCGATCACACTCCTGACTTGTGCCTTGTATTTGGTAGACAGACTATGGGGCGGGTGTTCAGGAGGTGAGTTATTTTCTATAATATTCCTAGACTCTGACCTGCATTTGTAGCCACTGTGTTTACGTGACAAGTACAGTTGAGTTTCTGGTCAAATAGAGCCCTAAAGTTATTGTATCTGCCGCCCTTGTTCTTCTAGATGGTCTTTCCTCACTGTTGGGATTCTGTGATTCTATGAAATGGTTGCGGGTTTGGAAGGTAATGCCTAAGGATCTTGTGTGAATTCCTGCAGTGCATCTTGTAGGTTGTATACACTGCTGCTATTTGAGCATCAGTAGTGGAGTGGGTCAATGCTTGTGGATGCAGTGCTAATAAAATAGGCCACTTTGTCCTGAGTGGTGTCCAGCTTCTTGAGTGTTGTTGGAGCTGCACCCATCCAGGTAAGTGGGGAGTATTTTATCACACTCCTTATTTGTGCATTGTAGATGATGGACAGGCTTTAGGAGTCAGGAGGTGAGTTATTTTCCACCGTATTCCTAGACTCTGACCTGTTCTTTACCCATTGTTGTGATTCCAGCTGTGTTTCTGCTTAATGGTAACCCAAGGATGTTGATCATGGGGGATTCTGTGATGGTAACACCATTGAATGTCAAGGGACGGTGGGTAGCTCATCTCTTATTGGAGATGGCCATTGCCTGGCATTTATGTGGCACAAATATTACTTGACACTTGTTAGCCCAAGGCTGGATATTGTCCAGATATTGTTGCATTTGAACATGGATTGTTTCAGTAACAGAGGAGTTATGAAGAGTGCTGAACATTGTGCAATCATTGGTGAATACCCCCATCTTATGTTGGAAGGAAGGTCATTGATGAAACAGCTGAAGATGGTTGGGCCTAGGAAACTACCCTGCGGAACTCCTGCAGAGATGTCCTGGAGCTGAGATGATTGACCTTCAACAACCACAGCAACCTTCCTATGTATCAGGTATGACTCCAACCAACAGAGAGTTTGCCCCCGATACGCATTGATTCCAGTTTTGCTCGGGCTCCTTGATGCCACACTGAGTCGAATGTGGCCTGGATGTTAATAGCAGTCACTGTCACGTCATCTCTGGAATTCAGCTCTTTTGTTCATGTTTGAACCAAGGCTGTAATGAATTGCTGCTGATATTCCAGAGCCATTCCCACATTGTGTTCACAAAACGTCACTGAAATTTTCATTATTTAGAGGTTCTGCTTTCACAGCAAAAACGCAAGTGCAATATTTGGTATATTCAAGGCTGACATGGGCAATTTTTTAATTAGTATGGGAATTCAAGGTTATGGCGAAAATGAGAGGACTATCAAATAATCTCTATAGTGTGGCAACAGGCCATTCAGCACATTGAGTCTACACTGACACTCCAAAGGGTATCCCACCCAAACCCAACCCCCCTACACTATCCCTGTAATCTGCATTCCCCAAGGTTAAATTTAAAAAAACACAAAAAATTGAGGATGCTGTAAATCAGGAACAAAAACAAAGTTGCTGGAAATGCTCAGCAGGTCTGGCAGTACCTGTGAAGAAGAAAACGGAGTTAATGTTTCAGGTCTAATGACCCTTCCTCAGATGCTGCCAGACCTACGGAACTTTTTCAACAAATTTGTTTTAATACCTAAGGTTAACCTGCCAACCAGCATATCCCTGGACACTATGGCCAATTTAGCATGGCCAATCCGCCTAACCTGCACACCTTTGAACTGTGGGAGGAAGCTCATGCAGACATGGGAGAATGTGTAAATTTCACACAGACAGTTGCCAGAGGGTGGAATTGAACCCAGGCCTCTGGCACTGTGAGGCAGCGCGATTAAAGTCTGTAAGCGTCAGCCACTATGACTTGGTTCAATAATGTCATTGTGTTTCATGAACTTATTCACTGGTCTCACGCATTTTTACTCATTCATGGATTGTGCTGTTGCTGGCTAGGCCAATAATAATTGCCTCTATCTGGTTACACTTGCGAATGTGATGGTGAACTGCTTTCTTGAGCCACTGCAGTTCATTTGGTGTAGATGTACCCATAATACCGTTAGGAAGTGAGTTCCAGAACTTTTATCCAGCAACACTGACAAAATAGCGATATATTTCCAAGTCAGGACACTGAATGACTTGGCAGGAAACACAAAGGTTCCCAAATGTTTTAGTGCTCTTGTCCTTCTAGATTGTACTGATTGTGACTTTGGAAGAAGCTGTCCAAGGAACCTTGCTGAATTTCTGGAATGCACTTTGTAGTTGGTACACATTACTGCTCCTGAGCATCAGTGGTGGAAGGTGTGAAAGTTTGAGTGCTACTGGCATTGTATGCATCCAGGCTTGTGGGAAATATTTCATCATGCTCTTGACTTGTGTCTTGTGAATGATAATTAGACTTTGAGGAGGTGACTAATTTGCTACAGATTTCCTCACCCACTCTTATAGCCAAAGTACCTAGTCTGGTTGAGATTCTGGTCACGGGTGACTGATGTGCTGGGCTCCCCAGTTATTGGCGATGTTGATGTTTGTGGAACCAGCTCTTCCAGTATGTTTTCTGTATACCACCATTCATAGCTAGATGTGGCATAGCTACAGAATTTCGTTGCTAGTCGAATGACTTAGTCCTGGCTATTGCCTGTTGCTTATGCTGTTTGGCATGCAAGTTATCCTGTGTGTAGTTTCACCAAATTACCACCTTATTTTTCGGTGCACGTAATGCTATTCCTGGCATGCCACCCTGCACACGTTATCGAAACAGGGTTGATTTGCTAGCTCGATGCTAATGGTAGCATAGGGGATATGTTGGGGCATTAGGCTGCAGGTTGTGTTGGTGTATGATTCAGCTGTTGCAGATGGCCAATAGTGCTTCATGGATTCCCAGTTTTGTATTGCTAGATCTGTTTAAAGTGAAAGTGTAGCATTCTACACAAATCCATTGAGGGAATCTTCAATGCGAAGACTTCTTCTCTATAGGTAAAGTATAGCGCTCACTCCTACCGATATTATCATACACAAATGCATATGTAGCAGGTGGATTGGTGGATGAGGTTAAGTAAGTTTTTCCCACTTACTGGTTCCCTTGCCATCAACTGCACATCAGTCTAGCAGCAAAGTCCTTCAACCAGTTCAATCCATAGTGGTGCTGACAGTGATTCTTTGTGGATGTTGAAGTCCCCCAACCAGAGTGCATTCTGTGCCCTTGTCACCTCCACTGCTTCCTCCAAATAATATTCATCATGGAGGAGTACTGATTCATTGGCCAAGTGATGTGTGAGAGTGTTGGGGGTTGATTGGTGGCACGTGGCGGCTACTTTGTCCATGTTTTCCCCAATGCCATAAGAATTTATGGGATGCATTTTCAAAGTTAAGGATAGCCAGTGCTTCTCAGACACCTCTGCTGTGTCTGTCCTGGCTGTGTAGTATGATATACCTAAGGATGGTGATCCTGGTGTCTGGTGAACCATATTCTCAGGCTAACATCTCTGAGTTGTGTCTGTAAGAATATTGTTTTATGGATAATGCAACCCATGGAGTCAGTAATAGGTCTCATAAGTCATCTTAATAGTTTTCTATAACATTATTTCCATCTAACATTATAAGTGCCTCTGTTTATTTTTCCAGCAGCAGCCATTAGCTTTTTCTCTTTTATTCTGTGGGATATGGGCAAAACTGGCAAAGCCAGAATTACTTGCTTCTCTCTAGAAGGCAGTTCTGTCTCAATCGCGTTGTTATGGATCTGGAGTCACATGTGGGCCAAACCAGGTAAGGATCCTGGATTTCATTCCTTAAAGGGCCAGATGGGGTTTTTCATTCATTGATAACATTTCACAGTCCCTATAACTAGTTTTCAACATTATCACCACGTTATTAATTGCTGACTGCCAAATTGGAGACAGAGAAGGGGTAACACTAGGGTCTTGTGGCAGGGCTGGGCCTGACACTGAAGGTCAAGGCTAATGAGTTCCTGGATGCATCCATCCTTGTTTATCCCTGAGTATTCCTGTACATATATCTGGCACAGCAGATGCCCCTTTACAGTGACGGCCTGGTACCTTCTGCAGGTGTCTGAATTTTGAGGCAATTTAGTCTTCTCATACATGCCTTTAGTGGTACACCACTGCAGGCCCTCGCTTTCGGCCATACGAGTATGCATGTTTCACCTATTGTATTTAATTTGCCAGCACTTCAGGACACAATGCGTTGCCTCTAGAATGATTGTGCAGGCTGACCCATGGGGGCATCACCAGTTGCAGGATGGGACTCACTTGTCCTGGCAACCTCAGAAAATCTTCAAAGATGGTAACATTCTGTTCATCATCGCCAATTAAATTTTTGTTTGGTTTTTCTTTAGATCTTCACTTCCATTATGTGAGTTAGAGACTTATTTAGAAATTAACAGGCCTCAATTTATGTAATACATGTGAAATTCATTGGTCCAGCATCTGTTAAAATCTCTTCTTTAGTTTTTTTTTCATTAATCATATATTTATGGCAATCTATGCAATGGTGAACTTTTGATTGGTAGTGAGATGTTTAGAACAATTTTGAAGGTTAGTTGCTGTCACAAACATGAATTTTAGAAGTGATTTTGAAGGATCACAAGTTACATAAGGCAAAATAAATCCACTTCAATTGCAGTTATATCTGCATATATTGTGGTAATTTCCAGTGGAAATAAATAAAACAATCAAAACATCATAATGTCAGTCTTCAGATCTAGATGACTAATCAAAGTAAAAGTTTTCAAGTGTTAAGAGATAACAAGGCGTAGAGCTGGATGAACACAGCAGACCAAGCAGCATCAGAGGAGCAGGAAAGCTGACGTTTCGGGCCTAGACCCTTCTTCAGAAATGGGGGAGGGTAAGAGGATTCTGAAATAAATAGGGAGAGAGGGAGAAGCAGATAGAAGTTGGATAAAGGAGAAGATAAGTGGAAAGGAGGCAGACAGGTCAAAGAGGCAGGGATGGAGCCAGTAAAGGTGAGTGTAGGTGGGGAGTTAGGGAGTGGATAGGTCAGTCCAGGGAGGACAGACAGGTCAAGGGGGCGGGATGAGGCTGGTAGGTAGGAGATGGGGTGGGATTTGAGGTGGGAGGAGGGTATAGGTGGGAGGAATGACAGGTTGGGGAGACGGGGACAAGCTGGGCTGGTTTTGGGATGCGGTGGGGGAAGGGGAGATTTTGAAGCTTGTGAAGTCCACATTGATGCCGCTGGGCTGCAGGGTTCCCAAGCGGAATATGAGTTGCTGTTCCTGTAACCTTCGGGTGGCATCATTGTGGCACTGCTGGAGGCCTAGGATGGACATGTTGTCTAAGAAATGGGAGGGGGAGTTGAAATGGTTCGTGACTGGGAGGTGCAGTTGCTTGTTGCAAACCGAGCGTAGGTGTTCCACAAAGCAGTTCCGAAGCCTCTGCTTGGTTTCCCCGATGTATGGGTGGCCACATTGGGAACAACGGATACTGTATACCACATTAGCAGATGTGCAGGTGAACATCTGTTTGATGTGGAAGGTCTTCTTGGGGCCTGGGATGGGGGTGAGGGAGGAGGTGTAGGGGCAGGTGTAGTACTTCCTGCGTTGTAGAAAAGTGCCGGGTGTGATGGGGCTGGAGGGGAGTGTGGAGCGGACAAGGGAGTCACAGAGAGAGTGGTCCCTCCGGAAAGCAGATAAGGGTGGGGAGGGAAAAATGTCTTTGGTGGTGGGGTCAGATTGCTGAAGGCAGAAATGTCGGAGCATGATGCGGTGGATCCAGAGTTTGGTGGGGTGTTACGTGAGGACGAGGGGAATTCTGTTTTCGTTGTTATTGCAGGGAGTGGGTGTGAAGTAAATGTGATGAGTTGTGGGAAATGCGAGAGATATCATTGAGGGCATTTTCGACCACTGTTGGGGGAAAATTGCAGTCCTTGAAAAACGAGGACATCTGGGATGTCTGGAAGTGGAATGCCTCCCATTGGTTAAGATCACTCAAAAGCACAAAGCTTGGGCTGTCACAAATCACTTCTTTGGGAAATTTGCATAAAGATATGTGGTTTTCATTGCATTCCTATAGTGTGGAGAGCGTCCATTTGAGTCCACATCAACTCTGCAAAGAGCATCCCTGCCAAACCCAGTGCCCTACCCACACATCTACCATGGCTAATCCACCTAGCCTGCATATTTTTAGACACAACAGAGCAATTTATCATAATCAATCCACATGTCTTTAGATGGTAGGAGGAAACCAGGGCACCCAACAGGAACCCACCAGACACAGGAAGAACATATCAGCTTTACACACACAGTCACCCAAGGCTGGAATTGAGCCTGGCTCCCTAGCATTGAAAGGCAACAATGCTAATCACTGGATCATCATCTCCATTAAGAATTTGAGGGGAATTAGTGAATATCACTGGATAAATGGATCCATATAAGAGATAGGATTAATAATCATCTAGAAAGGAATAATTTGATTAGGGATAGTCAACACGGTTTTGTGAAGGGTAGGTCGTGCCTCACAAACCTTATTGAGTTCTTTGAGAAGGTGACCAAACAGGTGGATGACGGTAAAGTGGTTGATGTGGTGTATATGGATTTCAGTAAAGCATTTGATAATGTTCCCCATGATAGGCTATTGAAGAAAATACAGAGGCATGGGATTAAGAGTGACTTAGTGGCTTGGATCAGAAATTGGCTAGTTGTAAGAAGACAGAGAGTGGTGGTTGATGGGAAATGTTCATCCTGGAGCTCAGTTACTAGTGGTGTACCGCAAGGATCTGTTTTGGGGCCACTGCTGTTTGTCATTTTTATAAATGACCTAGATGAGGGTGTAGAAGGGTGGGTTAGTAAATTTGCAGACGACACTAAAGTCAGTGGAGTTGTGGATAGTGTAGAAGGATGTTGCAGGTTACAGAGGGACATAGATAAGCTGCAGAGCTGGGCTGAGAGGTGGCAAATGGAGTTTAATGCAGAAAAGTGTGAGGTGATTCACTTTGGAAGGAGTAACAGGAATACAGAGCACTGGGCTAATGGTAAGATTCTTGGTAATGTGGATGAGCAGAGAGATCTCGGTGTCCATGTACATAGATCCCTGAAAATTGTCATCCAGGTTGATAGGGTTGTTCATCACTTTTCATAAGTTTATGTTTAAGTGCAATCACTTTTCATAAGTTTACTCAGAGAGTAGTAAGGGGATGGAATGCCCTGCCTGCAACAGTAGTAGACTCGCCAACTTGAAGGTCATTTAAACGGTCATTGGATAAACATATGGATGATAATGAAATGGTGTTGGTTAGATGGGCTTCAGATTGGTTTCACAGACCAGTGCAACATCGAGGGCCGAAGGGCCTGTACTGAGCTGTAACGTTCTATGTTTTATGTTCTATATTGGTTATTTTAAACCAGTTTTGGCTTTGTTTAAAATTTTGTGCCTGTGGCATCTGCAAAAGAACCTTTCCCATGTGTTGCAACCATTAATAATATTGCTGCATTTTCCAAAAAGGAAACTGGCTTGTTTTCAACATGCAGGAATGGAACACACATTCAAATTGCCAAATGCATCAGTTCCTTGTATTAGGTTGTTGACTTGCTCACCGAGCTATGTTCATTGAACAAAAACAAGCCAGCTCGGCAAGCAAGTCAACAACCTTATCCACAACCCAAGCTACGTATCTTTGCCAAAACTTTAAATTCTTTGTATTCACAGTTCCACAAACTTAGAACAAGCTGTGTTCTTCTCAGACTTCTACTGCAATCACTTTTGATAAGTTATAACCAGTAACATGATCCCAAGAGGAGATCACACATGTGGGCATTGCTTGGTCGGACATCAAACATAAAACCAGATTTAGCTATGGCTATGAATCAATACTGGACAACTTTTAAAGAAACAATTCCAAAATATTCCAAGAACTATATGTTCCACTGAACTCCAAAACTCAACAAGACTTACTCAGGACTTACTCAGGAAGGGAAGCATTAGATTAAAAGAAGGGGTTTATAATGTTTCAAAGAATCATCATACATTTTAAGTTTGGGAATGTTTATGAAACCATTTAATTTTTGTTTAGAAAGTATACATTTTGCATCTGTCTTCACAGTAGAAGTTACAAATTGCATATTGGACTGAGGAAATTGAGCTAATTAAAATCAACAGGGCAAATGTACTGGAGGAAATCTTTTAAAAAGCCCTAAAGCCCCCAGGATCTGAAAACCAATACCCTCAGGGATTTATTTTGTTTTTTTCTGCACGATGTACATATCATTGGAAGACAGCATTGTTCTTCTGATCCCCAATTTGCTTTGAGGAGATGGTGGTGAACTGCCTTCTCTAAACACTGCAGTCTAGTAGTAACAGTTTTAGTACTAAGTTGATTGCTTGACCATTTCAGAGTGTTGTTAAAAGTTAACTATCTTGTTGTGAATGTACTGTCACAGACAGGCCAGACCTTTAGAAAAAAATCTTTCCATAAAGGAAACTAGTGAAGAAGATGGGTTTTTCAACATATGATGTAGCTTCGTACACAATGACTGAAACTGGCATTCAATTTTAAATTTAATTGAGTGAATTTAAATTCCATGAGATAAAATGGTAGGATTTGCACCTGTGTTCTCACAACATTTTCCTGGTGTTTTCCTTATAATGTTTTAAAGAATCATCGCTCATTTGAAAACACTGGGAATCAAAAACAAGTACAGCGAATGCTGGAGAAACTCAGCAGGTCGGCTTATTAGCCCAGGAACATTACTGCTATGCCACTGTCTCCCCTCGGATTGCACAGAAGACAGCTGCAGAGACAGGGGATTCGCCTTTTTCCCCAAAATTCCCAAGACTCTGAAACAGTACCAGCAGTTGTCAAGTCAGTAAATGTAACACTCAGATGGGATGATATAATCTGTTCTAAATGTCATCACTCCTACCATTTTGCATATGTGCATGTTGTTACTTTTTTCTGTCGCACACTGAATTCTTTCACAGGTTGAATGCATCACTGGAAAGGGCAGCCGTTGTTGGCCATCCCTAATTGGTCTCAAACTGTACAACTTATTTGCGATGATAGTCACAACATGTGAATGCACAACATTTTGGACACTGCTGTGAAACTTCTAAACATTATGCCCCAGCTCTTATTTCAACACCAGAGGCCAGTGCAGGGACGGTTGCAAGATATCTAGCATCCTATGGTTCATAATTGCTCACTGGTCTACTCACTGGAGTTTAGAAAAATGAGAGGTAGCCTCATTGAAACATGTGGAATTCTTAAGGGGATTGACAAGGTAAATGCTGACAGGATGTTTTCCCTCATGGGATAGTGTAGGATTAAAGGGCATCATCTCAGAATGAAGGAGCACCAATTTGAGGCTGAGTTGAGAGGAATTTCTTCTCACAGATAGTTGTGAGTATTTGGAACTCCTTGCCACTGAGGGCTGTGGGGCAAATCTTTGGTGTATATTTAAGGCTGAGATTGATTCTTAATCATTAGGGGAATCAAGGGTTACAGGAAAAATGCAGGAATATGGATATGAGGAAAATTGGATCTACCATGATTCCATTGAATGACAGAACAGCCTCAAGGGGCCAAATGGTCAATTCCTGTTTCTTATTTCTTATAGATTTATGATCTCATGGCACCTTTATTCTTCATGTAGTATTTCCTCATTGACTGGCTTCCTCAAACTGTCTTGCTCACACCTCATGTGAAATTGAAACGAATTTTGCAGTTGCTCCTACAGCTGACATTTTCTCTGCAGTGCAGTTTAAATTTTGGGTGTTTAGCTACAGATGGTTAGCAGATTCAGCCTCTGACTCAGCAAGCTGCCTCACAATAGAATGTCACTCATAATCTCCATATTTATCTGATGCACTTTTCATATCATTTTTGTCTTGCCCAGACCCTGTAATCATTGACTATTTGTCAGGGACTCAAGCATTTTATACCTCCAGTTAACCTCACCCAGGCTGCTTGACTCTGTGCCCCATCATGAGGTAGTTCCTCATTCATCCCTCAAGCAGGAACCTCAGGTTTGTTATACATGTTTTTATTCACTTATGGGATGTCACTGTCTGGGCCAGCATTTATTGCCCATCCCCAGCTGCTCTTGAAAAGGTGATACCTTCTAGGATGTTCTATAGGCAAACTTACAATGCTCTTAGGGAGGGAATTCCAGGATTTTGACTCAGTTACAGTGAAGGAGCGGCAGTATATTTCCCGTTGAGGATGACTTGGAAGGGAGCTTGCAGATGGTGTTGTGCCCATATGTCTGCTGTAGTTGTCCTTCAATAAAGAAGTAATTATGGGTTTGGAAGGTGCTGCGTAAGGACCTTTAGAAAATTGAGTACGTCAGAGAGGGTAAATGATGAACATATGCACATATGAACATATTCACAAGCAAGTTATGAGCAAGAGTAGGCATTCAGCCCCTTGAACCTGCCCTGCTATTCAGTAAGATCATGGCTGATTATAATCTAAAATTCATATTCCCATGTACTCCTGATAATCTTTTACCTCCTGGCTTAACCTGAATCCTTCATTAAATAAGTTGACCAATACCAAGCACACTACCACCATGTAGACTCGCTAATGTCCTGTAAATTTGAAGCACAACTTCCCTAATTTTGTATTCAACTCCTTCGCAATAAATGAAGACTTTCTATCAGCTTTCCTAATGACTTGCTGTACCTTCATAACTTCTTGTGATTCATGCAGTTCTAGATCTCTCTGAATCTCCAAGCTCTGTAATCTCTCACCAATTAGATTACATGCATCTGTTTTATTCTTTCTAGGTTAGTGTGAGATTAATTTCCAAAGGTGGGGTGATTTGTAATGTTTTACTCCTCTGCAATCTTTTCAGCTGTCTCTTTTCCTCCATCCTCTGGAAAGGGGAATAAGAAATTATCTGTTGGTTTGATTCTGTTTCTTAAAGAATTTGGGGTAACTGAATTCTTTAGGATGAAATCATTATGCATTGCTTCTGCATGTGGTCCGTTGGCATCAAACGTTCTTCCTGTTGTGATTTTTTATCTGAAATTTGAATTTTATTTTGCATTTAGCCCCCACTGCTGCTGCAAGTACAAATGCAACTTCAGGATAAAATAGCTTGTCGTGATCAGCATTTTTGGAATCCTGACAGCAACAATGATCACCTCTCATCCTCTTTTATTCATGAGAACACACCAGCTTTCACATTGACTTTCTATACTGCAAGCGAGTTTTGAGAAGATTTATAGCCAAACAGAAACACCCACGAGAATTCCTAGAAGCATGGCATTCCTACCGGAACTCCATCAACAAGCACATTGATTTGGAGCCCATCTACCACCCTCTGAGAAAAAGAACAGGAAATGACATCACCAACGCAGGAAATGACACCACCAACCCAAGGAAACCTAACCAGATAATTAGAAAGCGGGACATAACACCAGCGCTTCATTGGAGGCTCAATGATGATGTTACCTAGAATGGTGACGAAGCGTCTGAAAACGAACCTTCCAGCTCAGCGAGCCAACTTTCTATACTGCAATCCCCGTGGGAGTGTCAAATCAATTGGTTACGACATGGCACAGACTAACACCCAGGTTATTCATTCAACACCAATATCAACTTCACAGGGTTCATGCAGGGCTATGTCTTGCCTTGCTTCATGCTTGATATGGACAGACATCCTCCAGTGTTTTAGAATCAGTTGTCATGTCTGTTTAACTGAGAGCAATACCTGTGGACATTGTTGGACTGCAACTATGTATTTACCTTGCCGTATCTAATAAGCACTCCCACCCATCCCATCACACCTCCCACCACCTCCCCATCCATCCCATCACACCTCCCACCACCTCCCCACCCATCCCATCACACCTCCAGTCATTTTGGTGGTTGCCTTATGTATTCTATTGAGAGTTGCAATATCCTTCTGTACTCAATATTCTGAAACTGATACCAGCAATAATTCATGAAATTTGGCTAAATGTTGGAATTTTAATACATTCCAACATCAGATTTGCTTCACTGACTGGGAGGCTGACCATTTGCACAGAAATTCCCTGACAGGAAAATGTATGTATGAGCAGCAACTATTACCAGTCCTTATGTCACCTGTTTGTTTTTGTGAAGCACAGGGGAAAGCTTTGTTCTTGCTGTTTTAAAATACCACCTATGCATATTTCTTATCCAAAAATGAAGGTCGTGACTTCTTCTTAACTGGAAAATCATACGGTCTAGAAAATAAATGACCTTAAGCTGTGAAATATGAATAATTAAAGCTCAACATAACACCAGAGGCGAGCTGCACAATTCTGAAGGGGTTAATTGTAGAAATGTGATCCAGCCAAACCCCTGGCTACCTAAAAGACTGAAAGTAAGATTCTCACAAGTGATAGTGCAAAGTAACTGCCATTGACTAATCAAATTAGGAGACTGAGGGAGGCATTGTCATTGATAATAATCTCACAGAAGCAACTGTCACTGATCTGAGTCAGTATCCCTAATCGTGGAATAGGGATTGTATTATTTTCTCTGATGGAAACAATGTATGTCCATTTCGTCCTGTCGTGTCATAATGTGGAATAAATTAAAGCTCAGAGGGCTGTTAAACAACAGATGAATCAGCAGGGTGATGTAAAGGGTCCATCTTTTATTTTCCTCTATTTTGGATTGCGAACTAAAATGGAAAAGAATCATTGTAAGCCAAATGATTATGGAAGGCGTTGCTGCTATTTTAAAAAAAAGAACTCATTGTGAGCTGTTATTACGTTACTTCTTTATGCATAGAGGAAGAGGTTTTAGATTGAACAGTCTTATGGGTATATGAGGGCAACTTCGCCTGGAGACAGGCTGCTGGTTGAGTTTGAGTTGGTTGGGCCAGGAGTCATCGGCATGATAGCAAATCTCTGATTGGCTCCTGGGTTGGTAACAGCTTGTTTGTGAACAATACATTGGCAGAAGATTTCCAGATTGTTAGAGAAAACAGCTTTTTTTCCCCTCTCTGCATTGGAATAACTAAACATGAAAAGTGACTGACTATTTTGTTTCACTCTGCTATAAGCCTTTGTCTCTAGTCAGTGACTGAGGAATTAAACAATTATGTGTAAACTCCATTCCACCCCTCTAACTTCAGCAAAGAACTGAGATGATTTGGACATGGAGACTGGAGATTGGAGATCAGGACTTTGAAGAAGCAAAAGGGAGTGCTGCATCAAATTATATGGACAAGTGCTATTGGGCTGGGCTTCCCCAGTACTTTTCCTTCTACCCATAACATATCTGTTTGTTTATTTTCCTGTGTCTGTCTGCGTGTGTGTTAGGTTTTAAGAAGCGATTGGAGTTTTAGTTAGTACAGTATGTTGAAAATTCATATTTCTGTTTACCTTTGATTACAATGGTTTTCCAAGTGGGTTATGGCAATGTCAGTGTGAAATATATTTGTAATATTGTGATATGAATCATCATAAAAGGATGAAAACGCCAGAGTATGGATACTGCAGTTGGGCAAAGATGGATGGAGACTGGTCACCTCTTGATTAAAACATATAATCAATATCAGTAACAAGCAATGTATTGGTGATTGTATGTTTCAGTCCAATCATAGAGCAATTTATACTAGGGCTAAATTTATTAAGTTGCAATCAAACCACAGAAGGGCTTGAATTGTGGGAACTCATGTAAGTTTCAGATAACTTCGTATAGTGTTTGTGTGATGTGGATTTGTGCGAATTCTGGAAAAGTGTCAGAAGGAATTGTTCTGGCAGAGAATTTTGTTGACTCAATATGTATCTGTGCATTTTTTCTTATAATTCCCAAAGTGTAGGAGCCATTGTAAGGCAGAGTACAGCAAAGTTTTTTGTCATAGCCTCAAAAGTTGGATGTGACCTTGGGGAGTTGTTGAATTCCTGAAGGTAGCATGTCCTAAAAATCACATGTGTATGGGCAGACACTGATGACAGTAATCCTGTATGCGCTTGGCTATGTTGTGACATTGATCTTATGGAGCTGTCATGCACAAAAATAAATAAATATCAAAGGCTGATTTCCAACCCTATCAGGAATTTAGTGGAAGAAAAAGGAAATTACATGCTTGACTCCATCTCAAATGTCTAGAACATTTTAACTGCTGGCACTCAGTTGAATTCTGCCTGAGAGTTCATTTTTTTAACCAGCCTATGGCATAAAATGGCCACTGAGCAATGAAGACTGCCACTGGTATAAAGAGAAAGCTGTCAAGAATAATCCCCTTCTGGATCTCTGGAATCCTTGAAGCAAATGTTGAGAGCCCAGAAAAGGCAAAGACCTGTTGGGGTACAGGGACAAACTCCAATGCTTGCCTGATGGAACTCCTATCAGGCAAATTATAACACGACTGGCATCTCTAGCTGCCATTGCATACTGATGCACAGTTGTGAATGAGGTTACATCGGCATCAGGTAAGAGGTTCCAGTGCTACCATAAGCAGCAGGATTAAAATGGGCAGTGATGGGGACAGAGTGGAAGTTAAAGCTGTTCCTTCCCCATTAAATGATGAAAGTTTAAATTCCCCGGAAGTTCTTTCAATCTAGAGGAGTATCATGTGTTCAAACATTATGCTTTTGAGTTTGAACTTTGACTTTGGCATCCAACATCGTCCTATGTACCAGATCTGAAAGTAATTGTGTGATATCCTGTTGTAAGCATGTCTGGTAACATTGAGCTTTTAGTGTCCATGGTAACATAAACTAGTTGCCTGATAGCTGGGATATCATCTTCAGAGGTTCTGATAAAAAGCAGAGAAGGAATATATGTCACACTGATGCCTACATGTTATTGTTCTGAATTCAGTGACAAAGCTGTATATTAAGTGTTTTGCTGCGAATACACACATGGGTTGTGTGGTCGTAGATGAGCCTGTAGAGAGGTAAAGAAGAAATTCAAAGAGAAAAAAAAGTTATCAAATAGACACCAATTGCTTTTCTGTCTAAAACCACTGTTGCCTCAATTCCCAGGGTTCAAAATATTTTATACTTTAAAATTGAAAGGCTGTTAGTCTCATTTCCAAACTGATTTATCTCTTTGTGGTTGTCTATAATCAGGTCCTTTGAAGTAAACAAAACAATTTATGAAAATATAGATTGGCAGCTCCATTCAAATAGTTGTTTAGTGTCATGAGACTTGGGTTTCCAAATATTTAATAGCTTAAAATAACATTTTATAAATTACATTGCTTAAAAGCTGAAATGTAACGCAAATAATTTTTTGCATATAACTGAAAGAACTGTTTTTTAGCTCACAGGAGTTGTAGTTGTACCCATTTTTATTGTATGCATTTTTAAATGAAACATGCTATTGGTACATTGTAATACATTACCCTCTACTGGCTACTGAAATGCATAACATCTAAAAGATCTTCAAACTGCCATGGGACACTCATATAGGAGTAAATTTTCTTGAGTCTTCTCCTGCTCCATCATCTCCAATTTCAGGGGGGTGAAGCAGGAGAGCCCTGACAAAGGTCATGTCTGGTTTCAAGGCCAATACGCTGGAATATGCATTTAGTGTGGACAATAGGCTAGAATTTGGTTAAAAACGTTTTTTGAATACTTAGCGCCATGGTTTACAACTGATCCAAGCGGATTGGAGTGGGAAATACGTACACTTTACTCTCTTGCACAATAAGGTGACACATTAGAAAGGAACAGGTCAGAGCCTTTTTGGGACAAAGCTAGCTGCATTTCCAGAGAAAATGGTTCTTCTCATAATGGACCCTCAATAACACAGCATGTGTCATTTGATGGTGCTGATACCTTTCAGGATCAGGAAATGTATCAGCCTTGTGCAACTTCTCAGCTCTTAGTGCAGTTTCATCTTGCTATTTGACCATTTGGTAAACAACCATTTGATGGTGTGACCAGGAACCTTTTGTTTCTTACCAAATTTCTCTCATGCCAACCTTCCCCAACCAACATCAAGCTTAGAAGCATCATGAAATTTTTTGTTTGATTAATAGTTGCTCGGTAGTACAGAAATAAAATACTGCTGGGAAGAGACTCATTCTGTTGACGCATTTCATTTTGCACTCTTTAGTTCCCCCTTTCTAAAAGACCCTTGCTTCTCTAGCACTTCTGGGAAGTTTGTTTTCTTTACTTCAATAAAGTCAGAAATTGTTTATTTACTCAGCTATTTCCTTGTCCTCCAATCTCAGTTGTCCCATTTTGCATTGTGAGGGGCATACATTTGTATTCACTGCTTTTTTTCTTTCTACATACTTATAGAAACTTGCACAGTCTACTTTTATGTTCCTCACAGGTTCATTCTCATACTCTATCTTTCCCCCCGTTAATAAAACTCTTGGACTTATTAAGCTGAATTCTAAACTGTTCCAAGTGCTTAGGTTTGCTACCTTTTCTCACAACTTTGTATCGCTCCTCTTTGGATCAAATAATATCCTCGATTTATTTTGTAAGCCAAGGTTGCGCTACTTTCCTTATATGTTCTTTTGCCTGAAAGAAATATCTAATTGCTACAATGCATGCATTTTTTCCATAAATATTAATCATTCTCTTTCCATGAGATGCCTTTTAATGAAGTTACCCAGATTGTCATGTCCAGCTCACCCCTCACACATTTTCTAGATTCCTTTGTTTCGATTTGAATGCTAATTTTGAATCACGCTACTTTACATTTTATCCAATGAAGAATTCTATCATGTTATAATCAACTTTTTCTTAAAGGACTGTCACAACAATGTTATGAATTAACCTCTTTTCATTAAACAAAGCCAATGTACTGGTCTAGAAATCCATCTTGATAACACTCTAGGAATTCATCTACCTAAGTATTATCATTCATGTGGTTTGACCAGAATATATATAGATTAAAAACACTCCTGATTACTGTAATCTATTTATTTGCATGCATTTAGTATGGAAAATGATGCACAGACGCAGACAAAAATAGATATAGATGGAAGATTGAAGAATCCATCAACAGAAGATGGCATTGAATGCTGTGTATCTGAATGATCATAGTATTCAAAGAAAAACAAATAAAATAAGAGTGCAAGCATATATAAATAAGTACAATGTGATAGCTATTACAGAGACCTGGCTGCAGGATGACTTAGATTGGAACCTGGATATTGAAGTGTACAGGATGTCTAGAAAGGACAGGAAGGGACAGGTGGCAAAGCAGTTGTGTTAGTAATGATGATATTAGCACAACAGAATGAGATGACCAAAGTTCAGGAAACTAGAAAGTAGAAGAGGTTTGGTAGAGATAAGAAATGACAAAGGCAAGGAATCACATGGGGGAATGATGTCCTGGCTTCCTGGCAATAATTGCATGGTAGGATGAAATGGTAGCAAGTTTGTTATAAAGGCATAGTAATAAATATGCGAGATTATAATTTACATACAGACTAGAAAGTCAGATGGGAAGTGTGGTCTACGTAAGGGGGTTCATGGAATATTTTTGGGATAGCTTCTTGGAGCAGCATGCTCCAGAGTCAAAAGAGAGCAGTCTTCCGATTAAAAGTAATTGTTCTCCATTTAAGGAATATATGTTGAGAGGAAATTTTTTTTTCAAAGAGAACAATGCGTCTTTAAGACTTTCTTTATCAAATATGAATAGGAAGGGTTTAGAGGGATTTGGGCCCAAATGCTGGCAAATGGGAATAGATCTAATTAGGATATCTGGTCGGCATGGATGAGTTGGGCTGAAGGGTCTGTTTCCATGCTGTACACCTCTATGATTCTATAAAAGATGATGTGGCACAGCTTGTAAAATATTTTTAAGGCAGCAATAGATAGATTCTTGATGAAGTTTAAGGTTGGCTTGTGATGAGATCAAATGTGATAAATGATTGTCTTATTGGTGGCTGGAACAGGCTTAAGGTGCTGAGTGGTTTAATCCTGCAGCTAATTCATATTTTGCATGTACATTTGGGGCCAATGGTGGCAGCCTTGGGCTCAATTGCATGTTTGCATGATATACAATGAACTATGATCTGATCTGGGTAGAAATGATATACAGTGAACAATGATCTGATCAGGGTAGACATAATCTGTCAAGATGGCCTTGATCATTCAATTTCAACACCAAGCTTCTACCATGAACCATACAGCGTCTGCTCTATTTATGAAACTGCAGATCGGAAAATCTTAATGCAAGTGGAGTTACTCAAATCCCGATGGGTATGTTAGCCAGCGAGTGTAGGCTTACAGTGGACACTAATGAGGAACCAATGACAGATTTCTCAACTAGTATGTCAAAGAAAGTGAGTCCATTAGACTGCTCCATTAATAAAGCTGGTTGGGTATTGTCTAGTCCGGTTGAGGCTAGTCTGGTGGGGTAATTTAGATTACTTTAGTTTAGGGAGTGTTATTAGGGCCAGGTCAGGAAGTATTTGAGTTGGGTGAGTGATTGGGTTGTTGGAAGAGAGAGTCAGGTCTCGTCAAGATAATATCCAGATTTGGGCTACTAAGTATCATATAATATTTATATCACACAACTGCCAGACAATAAATATTTAGTAGGAGGGCACCTAACCATCTCCCCCTGAATTTCATTGTGATTACGGTCACAAAATTCTCACCATTGGTGTCCTGTAGAGGATCCAAGATTGAACAAAATGTACCTAGACTGGTCCTTAAAAATGTAGTTACAGTTGCAAATCAAAGGCTAAGTATTCTTCACCAAATTAGTCATCTTCCAATTCCAAAAAAGCTTTAACCCAAAGTGTAATGAATGGATGAGTCCAACTTGAGCAATAGTCAAGCTCAACACCATTCAGGATAGTGAAGTGTAATAAAGAACTGCAGATGATGGGAATCTCAAACAAAAACAGAAATTACTGGAGAAACTCAGCAGGTCTGGCAGCATCTGTGGAGAGAAAGCATTTCGAGTCCAGTGATCTTTCTTTGGATCTGGCTGCCAGACTTACTGAGTCTCTCCAACAATTTCTGTTTTTGTACCATTTGGGACAGAGCAGCTCACTTCATCATAAAACCATCCATTACCCTTAACATTCACATCCTCCATCACTAGCACAGTTGGCTCAGCATATTCCTTGTACAAATACACTGCAGTAACTTGCCAAGCCTCCTGGGGCAGTAGCTTGCAAACTCTTGGACTCTACTATCTTGAAGAACATAAGCATGGGAAACAATCACCAGCAAATTTCCTGCCAAATTACACATGATACTGATTTAGCTTTATTTTTATCTTCATCAAATCAAATTCCTGGAGGTCCTTCTCTAATAGGGCCGTGTGAGAGTGCCTTCACCACACAGCCTGCAGCAGCTCAGATGTTAGTCTCTCTGTTATTTTCTGAAGGGAAGTTAATAATGCTCACAACCCGTGAACAATAAAAAAAACCTCTCACCCAAGAAATTGAATCCAGAGAGTCCAGTAATTTTCCACAATCATGTCAATGAATATTGTATTGAAATATTTATTCCAATTTTATTACTGAGCACAATATTTGAAAGGTTTCACCGTTTGATTATCTCACAAAAGCAAATTGTGTTAAATGGCCAGAAAAATCTTCACACAGTGCTTTTCCATTGAGATCAGTTCGGTTCTCCAAAGCCTGAAGCAATTATTTGAGGCAGGATATATGCGCACACAATTTTAGATAGATAGATAGAATAGATAGAACAGTACAGCACAGAACAGGCCCTTCAGCCCACAATGTTGTGCCGACCATTGATCCTCATGGATGCACCCTCAAATTTCTGTGACCATATGCATGTCCAGCAGTCTCTTAAATGACCCCAATGACCTTGCTTCCACAACTGCTGCCGGCAACGCATTCCATGCTCTCACAACTCTCTGCGTAAAGAACCTGCCTCTGACATCCCCTCTATACTTTCCACCAACCAGCTTAAAACTATGACCCCTCGTGCTAGCCATTTCTGCCCTGGGAAATAGTCTCTGGCTATCGACTCTATCTATGCCTCTCATTATCTTGTATACCTCAATTAGGTCCCCTCTCCTCCTCCTTTTCTCCAATGAAAAGAGACCGAGCTCAGTCAACCTCTCTTCATAAGATAAGCCCTCCAGTCCAGGCAGCATCCTGGTAAACCTCCTCTGAACCCTCTCCAAAGCATCCACATCTTTCCTATAATAGGGCGCCCAGAACTGGACGCAGTATTCCAAGTGCGGTCTAACCAAAGTTTTATAGAGCTGCAACAAGATCTCACGACTCTTAAACTCAATCCCCCTGTTAATGAAAGCCAAAACACCATATGCTTTCTTAACAACCCTGTCCACTTGGGTGGCCATTTTAAGGGATCTATGTATCTGCACACCAAGATCCCTCTGTTCCTCCACGCTGCCAAGAATCCTATCCTTAATCCTGTACTCAGCTTTCAAATTCGACCTTCCAAAATGCATCACCTCGCATTTATCCAGGTTGAACTCCATCTGCCACCTCTCAGCCCATCTCTGCATCCTGTCAATGTCCCGCTGCAGCCTACAACAGCCCTCTACACTGTCAACGACACCTCCGACCTTTGTGTCGTCTGCAAACTTGCTGACCCATCCTTCAATTCCCTCGTCCAAGTCATTAATAAAAATTACAAACAGTAGAGGCCCAAGGACAGAGCCCTGTGGAACCCCACTCACCACTGACTTCCAGGCAGAATATTTTCCTTCTACTACCACTCGCTGTCTTCTGTTGGCCAGCCAATTCTGTATCCAAGCAGCTAAGTTCCCCTGTATCCCATTCCTCCTGACCTTCTGAATGAGCCTTCCATGGGGAACCTTATCAAATGCCTTACTGAAGTCCATATACACCACATCCACAGCTTGACCCTCATCAACCTTACTAGTCACATCCTCAAAAAACTCAATAAGGTTTGTAAGGCATGACCTACCCCTCACAAAGCCGTGTTGACTGTATTTGATCAAGCCATGCTCTTCCAGATGGTCATAAATCTTATCCCTCAGAATCCTTTCTAACACCTTGCAGACGACAGACGTGAGACTTACCGGTCTATAATTGCCGGGGATTTCCCTATTTCCTTTCTTGAAGAGAGGAATTACATTTGCCTCTCTCCAGTCCTCAGGTACGACTCCAGTGGAGAGCGAGGATGCAAAGATCTTCGCAAGTGGCGAAGCAATTGCATTTCTCGCTTCCCAAAGCAGCCGTTATTCTTTAACAGTGTTATTCTTTAACAGGATATGGCCATCCCTGGTATGGCTGGTATTTTTTATCCATCCCTAATCTGGGCATGAACTGAGCAGCTTGCTGAGGTTCAGAGGGCAAATATGCATCAACCACATTGCTGTGGGTCTTGCATTGCTGCAGGTCAGACCAGGATTGTTAATGTCCTTCCCTAAATGACATGGGTGTACTTGTTTTCCATGACAATTAACAAGGGGTTACACAATGATAATTACCCTAGATTTTAATTCCAGATTTTATAGAATTCAAATTTCACTATCTATCTTCATGTCCCCAGGACTTGACATTCTGGGTTCCTGATCCAACGCACAATCACTAAACCAGCACTTCCCTTCCAGTTTTTAAGATACAGAGAATTAAAAGTGTAAGCTGTGATCTTGCATGGAGTATGACTATAAATATGAATGTGCACTTTAGAGAATGATTTCACCTGACTATGCCATTCTACAGAATGCAGATTTTCATATATGGCATACATATGGATTCTGGTTTTCTGAGGTATATATGTAAATAATTGTAAGATGTAGCAACAACCAAATCTGGAGGCTGGCCTCCTAACTGCCTCTTCAGATGTGTTGTTTCATACAAAAGGAAGGGGAAAATTGCTGCACAGCTGCAGGATGTAACCCTGATCGAGACATCCCTCTGCAATGCTGCCAGTGCTCACACACCAGCCAGACATCAAGGGAGTAAAATCTTTACAATTCATGAATGTATACATTGGCAGGTACCTCACTGTCAATGGTGTTACTATTGTGCAAACACCTCTTCTGGTTAGCTGCTCCAAGAAGATGAATTCTCTAGCCTCGAGAAGCAACTTGTGATTTTTTGCTTTGCAGCCTGGCTAACATTATATCCGTTAAGTTGCTTGTTGGCATGACTGCGATACATTGAAATCCAGGGCTATGGTCATTTCGGCTGCATTTGCCTGCTGTACTTGTGGGCAAAGCCTCTTGTTGTAGTATCGCCTCTCAGACTGCCCTTCAGTTTAGTTCAGACAGTTCACTCTGGGTGTATAGATGATTCAATCTGGGCGTAATGATCCTATGAGTAAGGTGAGGCCCAACACATACTCTCCAGATGGTCATATGACCATCAGATCAAGAGGAGTTGTCAAACCTCCAATCTCTAAAATACCATATTGAAATTTTATTTATTAATCTTTTCAATTCTCATTTTATATCTGCATAATTGAATTGACAGTACATGCCTATATACAATGGGCATAGAGCTATTTGCTGTTTTGCTCCTTCATTATGTTGCATAGCTATAAGGGGTGTACTCATGACGTATTCACCATCTCATGGTATGTCACCATATAGTATAAAGCGCACACTTTCTATCTTATTGAGCTCTTGTTCTTCTGCATCATAATTTAGTGAGTGAATTATATTGTAATACATCCAAATTGCTTTGCTTGAGCCCCGTGATGTGAGTGCCTGAAAGTGTAATGTATATATGTAAATATCAGGAGCTATAATAGAAGTTTGTTGAATTCTTCAGCTCTGTGTGACCTAACTCTCCTCCTTACTTTGTAGAGCTAGCATGAGTATCACAGCATGATAGCTGTAAATGATCAATGTCTCCTGTCATGAATTTTATAGAAAAAGTGTACGACAGGGCACTCTGTCATTTGTCTCTTAGGTGTAATTATTCTGTGATCCCATTAGATAACCACACAGAGAGAATAAGGGTCTTTAATGTGATTTTTTTCTTCTTTACATTGTTCATCTTTCAAGATACATTTCAAACTAATTTTCTATATATTTTTGAAATTCTAAATGACTTGAAGAGCTATGACTTTAAAATATCTCAAATTCATCTTCAGGAGACTCTAATTTACAAGACTTTTTAATTTCATTCTCTAATATTGTACAAGAATAGCAGTGATTAGATCTGACAATGGCTAATGAAGCATTGAATGGTTACCATTTACTTGTTCATAATATATATATGTACGAGCAGCTAGCAGCAAGGATTAATTCACGTTCATCTCATTCCCCAAATTTGCATAATTCTACTCCCTGTCAAGGTCAGGTTAAACAAAACTGACACATTATAAAAAGTGCTGTATTCCGGTAAGGAGCGCAGGTATCAATCATGCGTCTTTACTTATTGTAAGCTTAGTATTCAGTGACAAGCATTTTACTATAAATTGCTCAAATTGTTTCTTCAAGTCAACCTGTCAAACTATATAAATGGCTGTTCAGCTTTTGTTTTGCATGTTCTCTGACTGGTGCAAAGGTGCAATTTACTTTTCCGTCTTCTTTGATCTTTAATTTGAAGATTCAGTAGTTGACAAACAACAGCATTACTTATGCTCTTTTAATCTATGTGGTGCACGAGAATGTGGAAAAGCTGAAATAATAAGTTATTCAAGCTAGCAGGAATGGATGGAGTCAATATAACAAGCCTGATCCAGAAAGGAAAATATGCCCAAAATGAAAATTTGAATACTATTAACAATTTTTGATTAATAGCATGCTTTATTCAAACTCTGATTATGGTGACATAAAACTATATCAAGACAGAAGGAGGGCATTTGATCCATTGTGTCTATACCAGCTCTCTGCAAGAGTGATTTGGCCAGCAGAATGGAACCAATGGAAATTAGTGGAAATGCTCCCTGTCCGCTAATTACTGGTATGCCACAGGGATTAATGCTGGATTCCCAATTATTTACAATATGTATTGATAAACTGGATGATGAAAATGAATGTACTATGCACAAGCTTATGAATGACACAAAAATAGTTGGGAAGTCAAGTGGTGAGAATAACACTAAGAATTTGCAAAGGGATATGGACAGATAATGTGAAAGGGCAAAAAAACTTGGTAGATGGAATATGATGTGGAAAAATGTGAGATTATGCAATTTGGCAGGAAGAACAAAGAGGCTGAATATTGTTTAAATGAAGAAAAACTGCACTAAGTGTTTTGTGAATATGCAAGAATCACAAAAAACTAGAAGCCAATTTCAGTGCAAAATAAAGGATGTTATGGAATAATGGCCTTTGCATCAAAGGGAATGGACGATAAAAGTAGGAAGGCTTTGCTAAAAGTTTACAAGACCTCATCAGACTAGAGCTGGAATCCTGTGAATAGTTTTAGCTCCTTTATGAAATGAAAGATACACCGACATTAGGGGCAGTTCAGAAAAGGTTCACTAGGCTGATACCAGGGATGGAGGAACTGTTTTATGAGTAGTTGATACTGTACTCATTAAGATCTTTAAGAATAGGAAGCCATCTTTTTGAAACATATAAGATTCAGACAAGTTCAGACAAATGAAGGCAGAGGGGTGCTGGATCTCATAGAGACTTACAAAATTCTAACAAGGACTGGACAGGGTAGATGCAGGGAGGATGTTTCCTGTGGTGGATAAGTCCAGAATCAGGGGTCACAGTCTGAGGATGCAGGATATACCCATTTAGGACAGAGATGAGGAGATATTTTACCAAAACAGCAGTGAACCTGTAGAAATTATTACCACAGGAAGTAGTTGATGCCAAAATATTGAATATATTCAAGAGGTGGCTGGATATAGCACTTGGGGGTGAATGGGAGCAAAGGTTTTGGGGAGAAAGCAGGATTAGGCTACTGAGATGGACAATCAGCTATGATCGTGATGAATGGCAGAGCAGGCTCAAAGAGCTGAATGGCGTTGTCCTTCTCTTACCTTCTATGTTTCTATGTTTCCTCGTGGTTTTTGACAAGGAAGCTGCAGAAATGTTGTTTCCCATTGTAGGAGAATCTATGAGTAGAGGGCATAATCTCAGAATAACGGGTACACATTTAAGATAGAGACAAGGAAGAATTTGTTCTCTCAGAGGTCTGTGAACTGTGGAATTCTTTGTCACAGAGATCTGTAAAGGCCACGTCGTTAAGTGTACTTCAGGTGTGGACATATTATTGTTATTAATCAAGGGTTATGGGGATAAGACAGGGAAGTGGAGTTGAGGGTTATCAGATCAGCCGTGATCTTATTGAAGAAAGAGGAGGTTTGATGGGCTGAGTGGCCTCCTTCTGTTCTTTTGTCTT
Source organism: Stegostoma tigrinum (assembly GCF_030684315.1). NCBI lineage: Eukaryota > Metazoa > Chordata > Chondrichthyes > Orectolobiformes > Stegostomatidae > Stegostoma > Stegostoma tigrinum. The sequence continues at coordinate 85,329,231 of NC_081355.1, read as the reverse complement.
ATGGTCTCAAGGTTGGAGTCACACTTAGGATAACGAAAGAGTTTTTTGTGGTCAGAGTTCAGTTATCCCTGGACATCTCTGCAGGAGTTTCTCAGTGTAGCGCCTATCAATCTTCATAAGCTGCTTCATCAATGACATTTCCTCCATCATAAATTCAGAATTGGGAATGTATACAGATGATTTCACCATGTTCAGCGCTATTTGTAATTTTGCAGGTACTAAAATTGTCCATGTCTAAATGCAGCAAGACCTGGACAACATCTAGGCTTGGAGTGACTAGTGGCAAGAAAGTTATACCACACAAGCATCGGGCAATAACCATCTCCAACAAGAGAGAGCTAACCATTGCCCCTTGATTTCAAAGACGTTATCATCATTGAATACCCCACTATCAACATCCTGGATATTACCATTGACCAGAAGCTAAACTGGACTATCCATATACATACTATGACCAAAAGAGAAGGTCAGAGGCTGAAAATTCTGCACAGAGTAACTTGTCTCCTGACTCCCCGCTGTCTGGTCACTACCTTCAAGACACAATCAGGAGTGTGATTGAATACTCTCCATTTACAACTCCAATAAAACTCTGACATCAGAGACAAAACAGCCTGCTAACACATCCTTCCTAAAGTGCAATGATTAGAATTTGAATGCAGTATTGCAGGTGCAGCTGCAGGTATTTTATAAGGATTCATCATGATTTCCTTGGTTTTGTACTCTATGCTTTTACTTATCAAGCTCAGTATTTTAACAATGTTCTCAACCACCATGCTATCTTCAAAGATTGTACACACATGTACCTGGTTGTTCTACTCCTGCATTCCTTTACAGTTGATTTTGTTAGTCTGTGTTGCTTTCTTTTGCTCTTTCTCTCAAAATCTGCCATCTTTTGCAATAAATTGCAGCTCCCCAGAAACCTCATGATCCACCAACCTGTGTCCCCTTGAAGTTGATCTCTGTCCTCCTCACAGATCATTATGCTTCCAAATTTTGTGTGGCCTATCCAAACTTTGGAATTACATTTATATTTAATATTTGATATTTGATATTGAGAAGATGGTGGTGAGCTGCCTGAGGGAATTCCCTAACAGCATTGTGGGTCAACCCGCAGCAGGAGGACTGCAGCGGTTCAAGACGGCAGTTTCCCATCACCTTCTCAAGGTCAGCTAGGGATGGGCAAGAAATACTGGCCAGCCAGCGATGCCCACATCCCACAAAAAAATAGAAAAAAATAACATTATTTTTCAGAGTATTCATGCAAAGCTCAAAAGTATTAGTCTATTTTTAGTATTTTGTGAATTCCAAAATTTCCTTCCATAGTTTGATATTCACATGTCACAAAAGCAGCAAGTTTCTAAGTTTATCCTTACTTTTTTTAACCTTATGAAGCATTTCTGTAAAGACCGCTTCCATTTTCTATAGGGAGCGATAAAATGGAAAAAAAATATGGTTTCAGGGAGGAAACTATGAAAGAAAATGTTTGCAGTTTTAAGAATGAGTTACTGGACACATTGTGAGTTTTATCTACAATATTGCCTTATTCAATTAGTAAGGGAGAATTCTAGGTGAGATGGTACTACTTCAGGGATGTTTTGATGAAAATTGGCTTATTGAATGGTCTAAGATAACAAGATGTAGAGCTGGATGAACACAGCAGGCATCAGATCCTCTGATGCTGCTTGGCCTGTTGTGTTCATCCAGCTCTACGCCCCGTTATCTCAGATTCTCCAGCATCTGCAGTTCCTACTATTTTTGAATGGTCTGATGCTTTACGTCAGTTTTAGAATTTCCAATTCTCCAGCTGTCTCTTGTTCACCATGGATGGACAATCCTTTTACATGTCCATCCTTCATCAGGTTGGTCTCAGGTGTCTCTGCTTCTTCATAAAAATGGTCTGAACTGTCACTATTCACTACAACCCTCCTCCACTCAGCTTACAACCATTACAAACCCACAGTTACCTTGACTACACATCCTCATATCCTGCTTCCTGTAGAGACTCCATTTCATTCTCTGATATCCTCCAGCTCTGTGGCATCTGTTCCAATGATGCCAACTTCAACAAGCGGGCTGCCAAAACGACTACCCTCTTCCTCAACTGAGGATTCCCCACCACCATGGTTAACAGGGCCTGCAGCCATGCCTGACCCATTTCTTGCACTTTGACCCTCCACCTTTCTCCTCTCTCCCATCACAGAAATAGGGTCCTCCTTGTTCTCACCTACCATTCCACCAGCATCCACATTCAAAGGATCATTCACTGACATTTCTGCCACCTCCAGCAGGATGCCACTATCATTTCCACATTCCCTTCCACACTTTTGTGAGCCATCAGCAGGACCGTTATCTCTGAGGCACTCCCTTCATTTCCAACACCTCACTATACCCCCATGGCACCTTCCCCTCCAATCACAGAACATGTAACATGTGCCTGTTTACTTCCTCCCTCCCCAGTACCTTCTAGGGGAATCAGCAATTGACCTGCATGTTTTCGAGTTTATTGTATTTGCTGCTCACCATGTGGTCTGCAGTACACTGGGGAGACAAAATGCAGCCTGGGTGACTGCTTTGCAGACACCTGCATTCTGTCTGTAAAATTGACCCCGAGCTTTCTACTGCCGTCCACTTCAATGGACCACCTTGTTCCCAGGCCAACATCTTGGTGTCAGGCTTGCTGCAGTGCTCTAGTGAAGCTCAGTGCAAGCTGGAGGAACAGCATGTCAGTTTCCATTTGGAGATCCTTCAGGGCTCAAGATCAACTTCAATAATTTTAGGGTCTAAACACCTTCTCCTATGCCTTACTCCAATCCCCGTACAACAGGCCTTTCATCACAACCATCCCAATGTCAACCATTTGTGGTCCCCTATAGCAGCTATTGATTCTCCTAGGCTGACATTTACCCATTCCTTTGTCTGTTCAACTTTAGTTCTCTTTCTCTGGGCTTCATCTCCAACTACTGTTTACTTTTTCTCCCTCACCACTCCCCCATATTCAGGTTATGTACCAATCTTTTCTTAGCTACAATCAGATCTGAAGAAGAGACATTAATTTTGCTTTCTGTCCACAGTGACTACCAGACCTGCCAAGTGTTCCCAGCAATTTCTGTTTTTTGATCATTTTTTCAAGTAGGAACATTTGATGTAAGCTTAGAAGGACTCAGCTTTGTAACATACACTCAACACTTCCTGTGCAGGTAACCACACTCTGTGTGTGTGTCCAAAAGAAAGAAACTCCTAGCCTGAAAAGATAAAGCACCTATATAATTTTCCCTTTCTCCTGAGTGGAGAAGAAAGAGGAAGTCTCCTGGTAGATGTTATCTAACACCATTTTCCTATAAACTGCTTTGTTGCTTGGAGAAAGGCAAAAACACTTTCAGAATCATTGAGTTGGCAAATCCTTGAATACTAAATGAAAGATGGAGAAACTGAATACACACCACATTGCATCATTAGCAAAGAATTGGAAGTAAGTGAAAGAAAGCTGAAAGAAATAACTGGTCGATGACTATGATTTGGACCAATGCCAAGTCAGGGCTCCTTTGACTTTTCTTCCTTCACTGCCCAACATATTTTGATAAAAACTGAAAGAACTGCAGATGCTGTAAATCAGGAACAAAAACAAAGTTGCTGGAAAAGCTCAGCAGGTCTGGCAGTATCTGTGAAGGAAGAAAGAGTTAACATTTCGGGTCCGGTGACCCTTCCTCATATCCTCCTATTTGTGTCTTGTCTTGTCTCTTTACGAATCTATTTGTAGCTATGCGGAAATTTTAAAACATTAGATGAGATTGTAGGCGACCTATTCAACTTGTCTATTTTTTTTGCCATTGGTTGAAAGCAGTTTAATTGCAATAAATAGTTATTTTCTTGTTAACGGAAAGAACCCGGTGAGCATATATTTTAACCTGAATGAAGCAGTCAGGTAAAATTAGGTATTTTGGTGGTTTAATCAAATTTTCACATTTGTGTAGATTTTGGAGATAGTGAGATTGGGTTCCTGCCACCTCCCCTGTAGGTCACAATATTTGAAAGAAGCCACATTGAAAGAACAGTGATAACGGGAACTGCAGATGCTGGAGAATCCAAGATAACAAAGTGTGGAGGTGGATGAACACAGCAGGCCAAGCAGCATCTCAGGAGCACAAAAGCTGATGTTTTGGGCCTAGACCCTTCATCAGAGAGGGGGATGGGGAGAGGGAACTGGAATAAATAGGGAAAGAGGGGGAGGCGGTCCGAAGATGGAGAGAAAAGAAGATAGGTAGAGAGGAGAGTATAGGTGAGGAGGTAGGGAGGGGATATGTCAGTCCAGGGAAGACGGACAGGTCAAGGAGATGGGATGAGGTGGTAGGTAGGAAATGGAGGGGTGGCTTGAGGTGGGAGGAAGGGATGGGTGAGAGGAAGAACAGGTTAGGGAAGCAGAGACAGGCTGGGCTGGTTTTGGGATACAGTGGGGGGAGGGGTCGAACTGGGCTGGTTTTGGGATGCAGTGGGGGAAGGGGAGATTTTGAAGCTTGTGAAGTCCACATTGATACCATTGGGCTGCAGGGTTCCCAAGCGGAATATGAGTTGCTGTTCCTGCAACCTTCGGGTGGCATCATTGTGGCACTGCAGGAGGCCCATGATGGACATGTCATCTGAGGAATGGGAGGGGGAGTTAAAATGGTGCGCGACTGGGAGGTGCAGTTGTTTGTTGCAAAGCGAGCGGAGGTGTTCTGCAAAGCGGTCCCCAAGCCGCTTGGTTTCTGCAATGTTGAGGAAGCCACACTGGGTACAATGGATACAATATACCACATTGGCAGATGTGCAGGTGAACATCTGCTTGATATGGAAGGTCATCTTGGGGCCTGGGATAGGGGTGAGGGGGGAGGTGTGGGGGCAAGTGTAGCACTTCCTGTGGTTGCAGGGGAAGGTGCCGGGTGCGGTGGGGTTGGAGGGGAGTGTGGAGCGGACAAGGGAGTCGCGGAGAGAGTGGTCTCTCCGGAAGGCAGAGAAGGGTGGGGATGGAAAAATGGCTTGGGTGGTGCGGTTGGATTGTAGATGGCGGAAGTGTCGGAGGATGATGCGTTGTATCCGGAGGTTGGTGGGGTGGTATGTGAGAACGAGGGGGATCCTCTGGGGGCGGTTGTGGCGGGGGCGGGGTGTGAGGGATGTGTTGCGGGAAATGCAGGAGACACATTGAAAGAACATTTTAAAATACACACTTTAGTACCAATTAAATATTAAAATTACCTCCATTTTAAGTGTGATCAATAATAAAACTACTTAAAAAGATGTTTATGAAATTCGATCCTATAAATGGATTTGAACTAATGCTGATTGTAATTAAAGAGGACTTTCTGAATTGCAATATAGTTTATTAGTTCCTTCAAAAACATAATATTCTAATTCACTTCCAATGTCATTAGTTTGAAATTTTTGAGGTTAAATGTTTCATATTGATTGCTATTTGGCATTCAGCCTATGCAATATTGGAATTCATCCAGGCTGGAGAAAGCCTGGATATTTTAAAAATACTTTCCTTTAATTTTGAGGAATGATGGAGTGCCTTTCTCCTCCAAATTATGAGAAGGAGGATTCCTATTGTGGAAAGTAAGCTATTTAATAGTTAAAAATTTCTGCTTTACATTCAGGTAATGAAGTATTTGCTCCAGGAAAGTGATTTACTTAGTACAGACAGTAAACAAACATAACTGTTTCCATGTAACAGAAGCCTAAATCCTTCACATATATTCTTAATATTGGCTTTTCACAGAATTGTGAAATGAATCATAGAATTACAAACTTTATTTCTAAACACTTAGAAGTATGGCCCCTACTGAAAAATATTGATGTAGTTGCCAAAAAAATCAATAAACTTTCTAAAATAGCTCAAATGCCTGAGTGCTGCAAGTGGTTCAATGATTAATAGCAAAGCGCTTCGCAATAAGATTGATTTTGACAATGGGAAAAAGAGCTGGAGTCCACATAGACATGTAAAAGAAAACTCTTTATAGAGGCAGAAGAAAGAGATAACCTAGCTTAGCAGCTTTTTTTTATTAGACTCCCTAAAGTATGGAAACAGGCCCTTTGGCCCAACAAGTCCACACTGCCCCTTGGAGCATCCCACCCAGATCCATCCCCCTATAACCTATCTAATCTACACACCCCTGAACACTATAGGCAATTTCGCCTGGCCAATCCACCTAACCTGCACATCTTTGGACTGTGGGAGGAAACCCACACAGACATGGGGAAAATGTGCAAACTCCACACAGGCAGTTGCCTGAGGCTGGAATCAAACCCGGTTCCCTGGTGCTATGTGGCTGCAGTGCTAACTGCTGAGCCACCGTGCTGCCCTGATCAGAGTATTTATCTCAATATCATACATTTATAAACATTTGATGGATTTTGGAAACATATAGCACTGCATTTTGTATCGACGCCATAGGTTTTGGTAGCAGAACTGGAAGTGGTTTCTGCTCTGATCCTGAGTTCAGGAATCGGTTGCACATGACATGGAATCGGCTAATTGACAGGAACCAGTGAAATATAACTAATGGATGTTCTGTGGCCTGGAGGAAGATTTGTGTGAAGTCCCACAGGGATCTGTGGTGGGACCTTTGCTTTTCTTGAAGTAGATTAATGGCCTAGATATTGGTGTACATGGCACATTTTCAAAGTTAGTGGATGGTACAAAACTTGTAAGCATTGTGCTGTGATAAGTAATAGTGTAGAACTTCAAGAGGCTATAGAAAAGTTGGTGAAAAGGGCAGGCAGGTGGCACATGAAGTTCAATGTGGAGAAGTGTGAGGTGATGCATTTTAGCAGGAAGAACCCAAAAAATCAATATAAAAGAAAGGGTAGAATTCTAAATATTGTGAGGGAGGCAGAGGGAGGTGGATGTATATGTGTTTAAGTGTTTAAACATGAGATAACATGCACAGCAAACAGTTAATAAAGTATACAGTACCCTGCATTTCATAATTGAGGCTCACAGTACCAGAGGAAGCAGGTTATATTGAGCGTCAGCTTTAGGGTGCATTCAGTTCTAGGCATTATGCTACAGGAAGGAGTGTCCTAACTCCAAACATTGTCAATGACCTTCCCTCCATATAAGATCAGAAGTAGTGTTATTTACTAATGACTGTGCAACATTCAGCACCATTTGTGACTACTCAGACAGTAAAACAGTCCATGTCCAAATGCAGCAAGACCTGGACAATACGTGGGCTTGGATTGGCAAGTGACAAGTCACACGTAAGCCACACAATGCGAGCAATGACCGTTGTCAACAAAACAACACCTAACCATTGCGCCTTGACATTCAATGGCATTGCTGTCACTGAATTCCCCATTATTGACATTTTGCAAAACATTATATCTACATTTTTATGGCTGGACAGCTGGCATTGCTTGCAAAGGATACCAGTTCCTTCTTATATCTGGAGGACTTCCATAAACTTCGGGAAGCAGGACCTATCTCTTCTGCATCAAGTCTACCAGGACCATTAGTGCTGCACCTGAGATCTTTGGGCATGCTTTATGACCTGTTGTGTGATTTCACTTTAACTCCTCCTTCAGTACCTTCAGTCTCTCCTTTAAGAGAAAGTTATGCAGCCAAATGTAGTGATGCTTGCTCATATAAACTCAACAGCATTGGGCAATACATCACTGTTGTTATCATTAGCAGGCAACATGAAGCATGGGCGAAGTTCTCATCTCAAACCCCATGCTCCGTTCTGGGCTTATCTCCCAACATTTTGAGTTACATACCTACCCCAGGTTTGGCTCATCCATATGTTCAAACTGAATCTTTTCAGTCTATGTCATTTTGCTACATACTAGTTAAAGGCCAATCAGGATTTGATGTAGATGTTCTGATCAGTCAAAATCACGTGCACTCATCTCAGATGGCTTTCTTCATATGAGCTTTCAGGCCAGAGACTTTCCAACTGAAGTAGTACGCTCCAGGCAAGGAGAATGCAACCAGCAGTGGAAGGGCTTGAAAACTCACACCTTTTTTTCAACATTAGCTGCCATATCCAAAACCTTAAAGGCCCTGAAGACACTATGTCAGATGCTAAGAGAAGGTAAGTGTGTAACATAAGTGAGAGAGGAAATAAGGTCCTAAGGGGGTCAGGTCAGACGGGATCTGGATTCAATGATAAGGGTTCACAGACAGTTGTGCAGGGTGGGGTCATTCTACAATGGTTCGAGCTGGGTCTGAAAAGACAAGGGGATGATTGGGTTGTGACTAATCAGGAGGTCATTGAATGGGTGGAGATCAGGTTCAGAGTGGGGCTGGTGGTCAGGTTAGGTCAGGCGGTGGGAGTGCTGCCAGGTTCAGTGGGTGTGTGGAGGAATGTGGGGCAGCATTATGTGGTCTGGTTTGAGAAGAGAAGTCTGGTGTTCACTGTTGGGGAATAGGGTCAGTGTAAGTGTTTCGGGGGAGAGTTTTACAGATTTCCAAGAATTCAAAGCATGTTTCAATTCCTCTAACTCTTCCTGGCTAACTGTTAAGGGAAGTAAATGAAGTCACCATTAACCTAGAGAACCGCTAACCCATGCACAGCAGATGCTCCCGCAAGCAGCTTAGAGGGAACAGTGATACCAATACAGATTTGGTATTAATAGAACATACATTTCAGAAGAAGCTGTTTGTCCCTTCAACTCTGTGAAGCCAAAGTTGCACTAAATGTATTCAAGTTATTGTGGGCATAACATATAATAGAAAAAAAAGCATTCTATGATTCACAAATCAGGTACAAATTTTCTTGCCATAGATATTAGGTTGTTGCTTATTCACTGCTGTGGTGCAGTGAAGTGAATAACAAATACATTTCATATTTCACAGTGAAAACTGCAAAATCTATTATAATCCTAATAAAAATGTCATTTGTAAACAACTAAATACTCACTCATTGTTGTCATCTGCACCCTGAAACATTAAATTACTAAGTCAGTAAAATCTTCATATTGACAAAACAAATTATTATTTGTGCATTTTCTAATTTTGTCACTTTATAAATAATTTTTGCCACCATTTCTCGAATTGATTCCATTATTTTCATACTGCTGTAGAATCACTTGACTGAAGAGGGTTAGATGAAACAGGATGAGACAACTCTCCTATAGAGTACAATCACCAGAATAAGCCAAATAAATTAGCTGACCGTTATTTGTAATTTGTGTACATTTTTTATGGCAGAAGAAGATAACGTTTAATAGAACAACAGCTGCATATGGCATAATTGTAATACTTGTCACACGCTTTTGCAACATACTTTGCATAGCTTTAGGCAAGTGCCGCATTAGCAAATCTTCTGCACTGAATTAGTGCTCTCAAATGCTTATCCCTCCAGCTCTGGCCACAATATATAGGGGCTGATTTTTCTTTGATTTACCTTTGAACCTTTGAGTCCAAAAATCTGGAAGAAAGAGGGTGGCCTGTGAAGCCCGAGTTGTAAATATCCAGGAATATTCTCTCTGTTGGCTGCTGTAACTCTGGTGGCGTTCTGGTAGAAACTTCAGATAACCTGCAAACTTGGATTTCCTTAATATTTGGCTTAATTTCTTTCAGATTGCTGAGAGAAGCACCAAGTAAAGGCTTTCAACCGAGCCTGAAATTGGCATTTCTGGCCTCATCTTCCAAAGTTGGGAGTAATGATGGCTTCTTTGTCGAGTGCTTTGAAGAAATACGCCTTAGGCCCTGAACTAGCTTCTCTCTGATCAGAGGATGGCATTGGGATAGAAACAAAGAGATAGAATCCAAAGGTAAGATAATAAAGTGTGAAGCTGGATGAACACAGCAGGCCAAGCAGCATCTCAGGAGCACAAAACCTGACGTTATGGGCCTAGACCCTTCATCAGACCCACCCTCTCTGATGAAGGGTCTAGGCCCGAAAGGTCAGCTTTTGTGCTCCTGAGATGCTGCTTGGCCTGCTGTGTTCATCCAGCTTCACACTTTGTTATCTTGGATTCTCCAGCATCTGCAGTTCCCATTATCACAGAATCGAAAGGTAAAGTTAGTTTGTTTTACTTTCACATGAACATTGCCCATTAAGACAATCTAACTGTCTCTTTTTACTTCCCACCTGTGCAGACATCTGGGAGGAACATTGGTGCCAAATATAAGTTTGAAGTTTGTGCACAAGTATTATCAGGGTTCCAACATACAAAAGCACGGAATGTCTGAACATTTGCTGCTATTTCTATCTGAAGACCTAGCCCTTTGTTGCTTCATCTAGGTTCACTTGTCACAATAAATTTATATGTTACCTTGTACTTTTCTCTGCATGGTCCATTTATTTCAAGCTGCATACTTGGTGCTGCAGAATATTCCTTCGAGCATACAAAACCTTTAAAGCATGAACTCCAGCTGAACTTTAAAGAATCTATTGGCTTTTACAGGAAACGGCAGCAGAAAGCCCAAGCAGCCTCTTTGTAACAAGTAGGCTAACTTGCTACCCACCTAGGATTAGATGAAATGGAATATTAAACATTCTCAAATGACACTGAAAAGGCATGTCTCAGCATATAATCTAACCCCCCATTGTTGATCACATGGAATATTTGTGTTTGAAAAGTAAAGCACACTAGTGTTTCTTTGCAATAAGGCAGCAAAAAAAAAACTGGTTAAAACAGCATGCAATCATTGAGCTATTGCATGCCATGATACCTTAATATGCACATTAAGGATGTGCCCATATTCAGGCAGTGACCCGACACATTTTGGAAAAGGTCATGAACTGGAACACTTGTCCACTATTTCACATACTTCTCTTATGGCATGGCACACTGCTGAGCATCAAATTTTATGCTACATCAAATACAGAGACAAAGTTGAAAGCCTCCCATCAATTGGAGAAATATGGACATTCTCCCATGGCCTCTTGCTTCCCCATCTTTGTAACCTCCTACAACCCTTCAAGATCCTGACGCCACACTAATTCTGAATTTTTGGACAGATGCAGTTGCCATTCATGTTTAACCCAGCCTTAGGCAGGGTGAAGAAGTTCTACTAGAGCATTTATAAATTAGGTAAATCATTTCAGCTTCTTGCAATGTAACTCCAAAACAAGCTTGTCAGAGTGTATTCAGTGCAGTTTGCAAGCAGAATGCTGATTTCAGGCACAGTGACTTTGGGAAACTGTGAGCTATGGGCAAGTTGAAAGGTCTGAGGTGGCTAAATCACCCATACTGAATGGACTACACACCAAGCATCTGAAAGAGAGAGCTGAGAAGATTGTGGAGGCATTGGTAGTGATCTTTCAGGAATCACTGGAGTTGGGCAGTGTCTCAGAGGGTGAGAAATGGCCAATGTAATACTTTGCTTAAGAAGGCATGAAGGCAGAAGACAGGAAGTTATAGGCCAATTAGCTTGACTTTGGTTGTTGGCATAATTTGAGAGATTTTTATATCTCATTTAGGATTCTAATAAACAAAAATTTCTTCTCAAAAGATTTTTAATTTTTGAAATACTAAACTCCAGATTGCTGTCAATGTTCTGTAATTGAATATATTTGGGACAGCGATTGATAGAACTTGGATACAAAGGAATGAAGGGAAATGGGGTAATGTGAAAAAGTGAATTTGGGGTAGAAGATCTTAGTGATCAATGCAGCAGGCTTGAAGTGCTGGATTGCATACTCCTCCTGTTGCTGAACTACACAGATGTTGGTAGAAGCCAAAATCTGAAAACAATGCAAAAAAATGCTGGAAGACAAAGCCAGACTAGAGCCAGAAAATCATCAGACTTTGCCAACTTTCGAAAGTACGAAAGCACCAAAGCACAAACAGACAAACTCAAAATATCTGAAAATTCCTTTGATGTTAGAACTCATTCTTTCAGATTTGGAGTTGAAAAGCCATCCAAACAAAAACTTGCTGGTTTTTTTTCTGAAGAAGGGTCTAGGCCCAAAGCGTCAGCTTTCCTGCTCCTCTGATGCTGCTGGGCCTGCTGTGTTCATCCAGCTCTACACCTTGTTATCTCAAGAACTTGCTGTACTTACTCTTATGTTGAGTTTGATGTCTCACAAGAAACTATGATACAACTCAGCTGGACTTTAACTAGCCATTAAGTGCCATGTAAACAAATCTGTTTATCAGTATTGATCTCACCAACTGACAAAGACTTGGTTTGGGCATTTCCCTCCATTTTGCTATCAGTAATTTAGACTAATACAATGAAGAAGGGTTTGTGGAAGGGAATCTACCAAGGTATCTCAGATACCAGTGGATAAAGTCAGCATTATAAGATAGTGTTTGTCTAAAAATGTAGTTTAGCCAGACTCCAGTATTGGCTGGTAGCGGTAATCATTAGTGCTATTAAAACATTCTGCTATACAATGGTAGAAATAACTGAATGGCCACAAATCATTCTGAATCCTCCCAGGAACAGTCCTTTATATCCTGATGGGTGGGGCTTATTTTGTGATCCAGTTAGCCTTTTCAATCCTTACACAAGAGCAATAAGCTCAATTCCAGCTGAGAAACCTGTCTAACCCTAACCCTTGTTTTATATCAATGGATTGCCAATTTCCTCTATTGTACTGAAAAAAGTTAATATTTAAATATTTGTACAATTTCAGCTTCTTTGTTAATCCCATGTTCATAATCCAATTGTTCAATTCACTTTCTGTAAAATGATATTAAAATGTTAATGATCGTGCATTTTACTTCCTGTTTTGCTGACTGAGAAATGTATAATGCCACTGGTTGCATATCCTATTTATGGCCTCACTATTTCTGGATCCTGAGAGATACTCTTGATTCAGCACCAGGTACAAGTAATTACCAGGGAAGAGGAAATCCAATTTACCAAAATTGTTAGAAGTTATGGGCGGTTTTCTTCAAAGTCAGCAATGTGAATCACTTCTTTGCTGTTGCTGGCAAATTCCAAATGAATAGCATCTATATTTTGTATTCCTGACTGTCGAGGTAATAGATGTAGCAAAGAGAGAGGATTTAAACTGGTAAGATTGAAATCAGGGTGGGTTGCAGAGGCAAGGTACAATTACCACACGGGATTTAAATCTCCCCAAAATGCTTTCACTTCAGAATCACAACATGGTACCACTTACATTCTACTTTTGCTCCAATGTGCTTAGGAACATGGGAGAAAAGGCTGAAAGAAATGTCAGGTTCATATTGTAAAAATCTTAGGAGCTAATTAATTTTGATGTTCACAGAACTTCATCACCCAGCATAGGGATCATGAACTCTGAAACTCACTGGAGTCAACAAGGTGAAAGCATATTGGGGAATCATTTCTCAGTGTAATTGAAAGGCTGGAACCACTTTGAAGAATGAAACTGCAGTTACCACCCTGGTGCATGTTAAAGGTTTGTGCTGACAGAATTTCTCACAATCTGCCTTCACTGCTTTAGTGGAGACTGAAAATTCAAAGCAAGTAATTTCACCGATATTGGACTGTATTCCTATTGTTCTGCAATTCTCTGCTGTCAGTCTCCGTTGCAGCAATGGAACAGCTTTTACAACCCAGCCTTGGAATTCTGATGAAGAACAAGAGAAACAGCCCCATTGTCAGAAACAGCACCAGAAAAATCGAAGCTGCACAGATTATTCCATAGGACAGAAAGCTGGCCACAAAGCATTCGTTTGAAGGGTGTAATAAGCTGAACATAGATTTAGATTTAGGCCTGGATATTCACAATGATGGAGAGCTTCTCTGTTGTTGCAGCATTGTCTACAGAGATCAAAATCGACATGCCCTGTCCCTAAACACAGCACCAGGAGTTTGGAATGGGACACGTATTGCAGGTCTGATGTGAGGAGTCTGGAAGTTTTATGTTTTACTGCCTTTTAAAAAATTTTGAAGCACAATACTTGAACACTGAGGAAGGCCTTCCACCCAGTGTACCCATATAACTGGTAGCCTCCATTGTCATTCAAGGGGGACACCCCAGAACAAAAGTCCCAACCTCTTCTGTGACTTTTCTTTCCTGTATTTGGATCTGCTGAACCTGGAAATGTCCCCACTCTGGGCTCCCAACACAGAAGTAGAAGTACAGGCCAAAGGATTAAGTTTCTCATTGTGTCCAAGGTGCCTCACATTTTTATGGGAGGTCATGTTGAGATCTGCAGCCTGTTGGAACAAGCCCTCCTTTCCTTCGAGCCAGCTAGAAATTAGTTCCAGCACCTGTCAAGATGTCTCCTACCAAGGATTGATGGGGACATGGGTTTTACAGTGTGGAGCTGAAGGAACACAGCACACAACCCGAACCCTGACCGTAACCCCAACTCTAACCCTATCGTAGGTAGCATCAGAGGAGAGGGACAGTCCTAACCCGAAATGTCAACTGTTTTCTCTGACTCCAGCATCTGGAGTTTTTGCTGTCCTTACAGGATTTTACTGCTGATTACACCCTTTAGATGATGGATACCAAGGCTGCCTCTTCACTGCTGATGCCTGTCAGAAAGTAAAGTTACTGGGGTTCACTGCAGTGGTTGAACTCTCACTGCTTCACAGTGAGTTACATGTACCCACATTGGTAATCATGATGCCCTGATATCATCCAAAGGAGTCTTATGGTGCAGTGGCAGTGTCTCCATCTCTAAGCCAGGAGGTTCAGGTTTGAGCCCCATCTACTCCAGAGGTTTGTTATAACATCTTTGACCAGGCTGATTAAAAATACTCTGTCCTGAGATCCGCCAGGCTTATTCATCACATAATACGGATTCTATTCCATCAGGGTTCAACTGGTATATTACACCCAAAAGTTATTAAATGTGTCCATACAAGCTTTCCTGAAAGCTTCATTTTGTACCGACATGTCTCCCTTTGCACACCCAAGCAGACCCAGCTGATGGCATATCCGCGGCTGTCGCACGTGAGGAACACTGACACTGGTGCACGGGGAAGATTGAACCAAAGCTTCAGTAAGCAAACCATTGCATTGGGTAAGATGCCATTCAGTTATCATGATGGATCCATGGGCAGCAAAGACCTTCAGAATGGCAGTACCTTGCTCAACAGAGAAGCAAGAACTGGAGTTTCAAGAAGAGAAAGATGATGACCACTGGGGCAGGTGAAGTTGAGTAGGAAGGCTGTCAGGTTGTCATGGTGCAATCAGATGGTTATTTAGCTGCTAGAGAAGCCTACAACAGAGTGATCAAAGAATAGTTCAAATAACTTGAACGTGTGATTTTACACAGTACACTCACACCAGATCAGTGCCACCCGACTCTCTGCACTTCCCAATCCGAAGCATGTCATTTCCACAGTCTGAAATCCCTTCATCTCATTTTCACTCTGATCACACCAGTCTCTTCGAGGAGACAACTGTGGAGAGTTGAAACAAAGTGCACAATTCATTGTCATTTTACTCTTCTCTGACCGAGGCTCTCCAGTGCTGTCTCTATCTCCATCTTGCTCACTTTTGATGGACAACTCATCCTACGGCAACCTTGTTATCTTCCTTGGAGGTCCCATGAAGGTGTTTGTTTCATAGCTGTTGGAGGTTACATATAAACTGTGTGATGGCACACTCACAGGGTTTGTAACTTCCACTGTGAATTCCTCAACTCTAGCTCCTGTGTCATGACTGATGGACCTATGGGAGATGAAAGACCTAAACTAGAATTGAGATGGAGAAAGGCTATAAAAGTTCACATTTCAATTAGGAGTTACAGCTAAGCAAAGTTTGAGATTGCTGTGCTCCATTTGATACTATGATATCTCTATCTAACATAGAGACATGAGTTAGAACCTTATTGGGCCACGTGAACTGTGGCAGAATTTGGTATCAAGTGAAGCAAAACCCATCTCTTCATCATTGAGGTCATCCCAATTCATTGTATGTGATTTACATGAGACAGCGCTAAGACGTCAGTTGATCAGAGGTAATGGGAACTGCAGATGCTGGAGAATCCGAGATAACAACGTGTGCAGCTGGATGAACACAGCAGGCCAAGCAGCATCTTAGGAGCACAAAAGCTGACGTTTTGGGTCTAGACCCTTCATCAGAAAAGGGGGATGGGGAGAGGATTCTGAAATAAATAGGGAAAGAGGGTGAGGCGGACTGAAGATGGATAGAGGAGAAGATAGGTGGAGAGGAGAGTATAGGTGGGGTGGTAAGGAGGGGAAAGGTCAGTCCAGGGAGGATGGGCAGGTCAAGGGGGTGGGATGAGGTTAGTAGGTAGGAAATGGAGGGACGGCTTGAGGTGGAAGGAGGGGATAGGTGAGAGGAAGAAGAGGTTAGGGAGGCGGGGAGGGAGATATCAGTTGATGTTCATTATTGCATTGTTAATACCACAACATACCTCAGGCATGTTCAGGCTCCCACCTTGGGGCAGCATGGTGACTCAGTAGTTAACACTTCTGCCTCACAGTGCCAGGGGCCTAGGCTAAATTCCAGTCTCAGGCAGCTGCCTGTGTGGAGTTTACATATTCGCCCTGTGTCTGTGTGGGTTTCCATCATGTGCTCCGGCTTCATCCCACAATCCAAAGATGTGCAGGCTAGGTGGGTCGGACATGCTAAATTGCTCATAGTGTCTAGCGATTGTGGGCTAGATAGATTGGCCATGGAAAATGCACAGTTGTAGGGCGGGATGGATCGGGGTGGGCTGCTTTTTGGAGCGTTGGTGTGGACTCGATGGGTCAAATGGCCTGCTTCCACACTAGTAGGGATTCTATGATTCTTGCTAAACTCACCAAACAAGCTCAATGTCAGGAAGACTTGACAACAAATCCAGAGGCAGTAGCCAGCAGATCCAGCTTCCTACTTGCTCCAAGATGTCAGTTTATGGCCATTATTTCTGGACATTGGGCAACAACATCTTGATCCACAGACATCAGCCACGCAAACCCTTCCTCCCCAGACACTGTCATTCGACATCTACCAACTCATCACGATCATCCTGGCCCCTCTCCAAAACAAAGACAGACCAAATCATGAGGCACAGATTTGCATTGCAGGGTACAACCTGTTAGCGCACTGACACCAGACAAAGGTTTTCAATAATGCCATTTCAAGGGGCTGTGTGAGCAGATACACAGGCGGGATGCTTGTCTCTCAGTGGGGAGTGTGAAGACGACATCAGCAAAACAGCAATGAAACACTTGCAGCATGTGCCAGCTTTTTGGGCAGCTAACGCACGACAATTTCATTCAAACGGATGCCGTGTCAGAAACTGGTGGAGGCTGGCTCTCAGTGCAGTCAAAGGTTGGGAGGAGGTTGCTGTCAGTCGGTGGTGGGGGATGGGGGTGTTCCTTGTACCATCAGTCAGCGGTACAATTTGTACACAGTTCAGGGACTTTGACACAGTTAATCGGCCACTTGGGATACTCCCAGTACAGTTCAGGGGATGTTCAGTGGTGAGTGCTGTGGTGAGTTCAGTGGTGGATGTTCAGAGGAAGGTTTTTCACCCAGAGAATTGTGAGTGCATGGAATAGTTTGCCAGTGCTAGTCATGGAAGCAGAGTCATTAGTGACATTTAAGCTACTGCTGGACATGCACATGGACAGCAGTGAACAGAGGTAGTTTCTTTACTCAGAGAGTAGTAAGGGAATGGAGCGCTTTGCCTGCAACGGTAGTAGATTCGCCAACTTTAGGTACATTTAAGTCGTCATTGGATAAGCATATGGACATACATGGAATAGTGTAGGTTAGATGGGCTTGAGATCGGTATGACAGGTCGGCACAACATCGAGGGCCAAAGGGCCTGTACTGTGCTGTAATGTTCTATAATGAGGGAAATGTAGGTTAGGTTATTTTATTTTTGGATTAGGGTTATTCCACGGCACAACATCATGGGCCGAAGGACCTGTACTGTGCTGTACTGTTCTATGTTCTATGTTCTATGTTCTATGTTAAACTCAGCACTTGAAGTAATTCTCTGTGTTGCATGATTCACACTGCCGGTTAAACTTGTGTGACAAAAAGACACAATAGGCAATAATGGATGCTTCTAAACTTTCAAAAAGCTGCATAATTCAGGACAAGTCACAGTTTTCTTTAAATTATCAATAAATAGTGAACATTTTATGATTAGTGTGGTGTGATAATTAATTTAACCAGTTTGGCAAGGTTTTCACTGACTGCAAGTAAGTGAATGAACAAACTTTTTATAACTGGATAGCTCCTGTGCTATCCCTGATCTTAACACGTCTTTGCATGAAGCGAATGAGTACAGTTTACGTCTATATCTCTTAATGATCCACAACTAATCTATCACCAAATCCCTTGTCATATATTAAAAAAAGAGTTTAAACAATATTTTGATAGAAAACCTAACATGAAAGGAAACACCTTGTTTGTTAACATTTTGCAATTGCTACTTATTATAGATATAGTCTAGGAATAAATAAAAAAAGTTTGATAGTTGAAATTGGAATAAGAAACTTTGAGAATAAAATAGGACACAGAGAACTAGGACTTAAACACTCATGAGGAGTGTTGTGGAATAGAAGGACCTAGAAGTGCAAGTACATAGCTTGTTGAAAATGGCATCACAGGTAGACAGGGTAGTGAAGAAAGCATTTAGCATGCTGGCCCTCATCAGTCGAAGCATTGAGTACAGGAGCTGGAACGTTATGTTACAGTTATATAAGTCATTTGTGAGTCTGAGCTTGGAGTATTGTGTACAGTTTTGATCACACTGTTATAGGAAAGACATGGTTAAACTGGAAAATGTGCAAAGAAGATTCACAAGGATGTTGCCAGGACAAGTAGGCCTGGATTTTTGGGAGAGGTTGGCCAGGTTGGGATTATTCCTTGAAATGTAGGAGAATGAGGGTTGATCTTACTGAAGTGTATAAAATCATGAGGGGCGTAGATAGAATGGCTGCATATAGTCTTTTTCCCAGGGTTGGGGAATTGAAAACTAGAGGGCATAGGTTTAAGGTGGGGGAGGGGGAAGACTTAAGAAGGACATGAGGGCAACTTCTTCATGCAGAGAGTGGTGTGTATATGGAATAGGCTGCTAGAGAAAGTGGCTGAGGCACAGCAACATTTCAAAAAAACATTTGGACAGGTGCATTGGATGTGAAGGGATCAGAGGGATATGGACCAAATGTATGCAACTGAAACTAGCTAAGTGGACACTATGGTCAGCAGGGACCATTTTGGGCCAAAGGGCCTGTTTCCATGCTGTATTACTTTGTTACTCTATGGTTGAATTTTAAACAAGACCCGCTGACACTAGCTGCAATAATACTTCTGCTGGTCTACTGCTTGACACTTCAGCCCATTTAAAAGGTAACCTTAATCCTCTGACATACTCAAGACCCAATTCCACTTGTGGAAAATATTAGATGCAGCATTGACACCCCCATTCAGTTTTAGACATAGTCCAGCCAAAAGCAGAACACTGTGGATTTTAGAAATCTGAAATAAAAACAGAAAATGTGAGAAATAATCAACCTGATCTGACAGTTCGCATCAAAGTTCATTAATGTGAAATATTTCTCCCCACAGGTGCCATCAGACTTGGTGAGATATTTTCCAGCCTTTCCTCTTTTAATCCATATTTTTACGCAAGGCAGGAAAGATCAGGCAGACTCTTCTCGCTCCTATGAACAGCCTGCCCTCCAATGTCTCTCAGGGATTGCCTCTTGGTTTATGTCCAGCGGCAACATGCAGCTGTGGCAAATGTCAGACCTGACTCACAAAGCTGGCTAGTTTCTGGGGGACCACAGCTCTTTGTATTGGCTTGCATGTCTGCAGTTCATTATTGGGATTAGAATGAGTGACAGTCATCCTACAGAGAGTGGAGCTGGTTTCTGTCTAAACGGAATTCGTGACCCAGCATATTTAATAAAGGACCCTGCTGGCATCAGGAAGATATCTTCTAATGCCTGCTCATGTGAACAGTTTAAAATCTTGGCCAATCACCTCCCAGCTGTACCAAAGCAGATAAATAATCTCAGTAATTTTAGCTGCTCTACTACCAGGTTTCCGTGATCTGGATATCATTCCCCATGTTAACATGTTGAAAATTAACAATTTTGTTTTAAATACTCAAATGAATTAGCTTTCAATGGGCTTTGGAGCTGTGGGTGATAACCATCGACAAAGTGTTATTTCTTGAATCTAACTTTTTTACCTTTCTCAATGGCATGATGCTTAATCTCTTGGGAAGACAGGTTAAATTTGATTGCAATTTAAGGGTTAAAAAAATTCTACCTCACTAAATAAATTCAATGCCGCACATTCTCTCTTGGAGGGAGGGTCTGTGACTTTATTACTAAGACCCCTTCAGCAAAACAAAAGATGCATCCTGCAGCCAAATGATGAATGAACATCAGTACCAAAGCTGGACACAGAGTTAGCAGGAAATGGATTTAAATGGTTGGCTGGAAGGCAAA